>NW_028128731.1:0-13288 GCF_965231255.1 Vanellus vanellus | reverse complement strand
CAGTGAGGACCAGCATCACTTTTCCCCGCTGGCACCTTTGCTGTGGCAGCAAAAGCTGGACGTTTGTATTTTTGCTGCAGAGGCTGCGAGAGTGAAAAAAGGTGCTTTTCAGGATAGAGTGCGCAAAAAAGCAGTGCGGGCCAAATTGTCTGGGGCATTTGAAGGGGTTCCAGGAGGCAGTGAGGACCAGCATGACTTTTCCCCGCTGGCACCTTTGCTGTGGCAGCAAAAGCTGGACGTTTGTCTTTTTTGCTCCAAACACCGCTAAAAGTGATAAAAAGGTGCTTTTGAGGATAGAGTGCGCAGGAAAGCAGAGAGGGCCAAATTGTCTGGGGCATTCGATGGGGTTCCAGGAGGCAGTGAGAACCAGCATCACTTTACCCCGCTGGCAACTTTGCTGTGGCAGCAAAAGCTGGACGTTTGTCATTTTTGCTCCAAACGCCGCCGAGAGTGAAAAAAGGTGCTTTTGAGGATAGAGTGCGCAGGAAAGCAGAGAGGGCCAAATTGTCTGGGGCATTCGATGGGGTTCCAGGAGGCAGTGAGGACCAGCATCACTTTTCCCCGCTGGCAACTTTGCTGTGGCAGCAAAACGTAGACGTTTGTCTTTTTTGCTCCAAACGCCGCCGAGAGTGAAAAAAGTTGCTTTTGAGGATAGAGTGCGCAGGAAAGCAGAGAGGGCCAAATTGTCTGGGGCATTTGAAGGGGTTCCAGGAGGCAGTGAGGACCAGCATCACTTTTCCCCGCTGGCACCTTTGCTTGTGCAGCAAAAGCTGGACGATTGTCTTTTTTGCGCCTAACACCGCTAAAAGTGAAAAAAAGGTTCTTTTGAGGATAGAGTGCGAAGGAAAGCAGAGAGGGCCAAATTGTCTGGGGCATTTGAAGGGGTTCCAGGAGGCAGTGAGGACCAGCATCACTTTTCCCCGTTGGCACTTTTGCTGTGGCAGCAAAAGCTGGACGTTTCTCTTTTTTGCTCCAAACGCCGCCAGATTGAAAAAAGATGCTTTTGAGGATAGAGTGCGCAGGAAAGCAGAGAGGGCCAAATTGTGCGAGGCATTTGAAGGGGTTCCAGGAGGCAGTGAGGACCAGCATCACTTTTCCTGGCTGGCAACATTGCTGTGGCAGCAAATCCTAGACGTTTGTCTTTTTTTCTCCAAACGCCGCCGAGAGTGAAAAAAGGTACTTTTGAGGATAGAGTGCACAGGAAACCAGAGAGAGCCAAATTGTGTGAGGCATTTGAAGGGGTTCCAGGAGGCAGTGAGGACCAGCATCACTTTTCCCCGCTGGCACCTTTGCTGTGGCAGCAAAAGCTGGACGTTTGTCTTTTTTGCTCCGGAGGCCGCCGAGAGTGAAAAAATTTGCTTTTGAGGATAGAGTGCGCAGGAAAGCAGAGAGGGCCAAATTGTCTGGGGCATTTGAAAGGGTTCCAGGAGGCAGTGAGGACGAGCATCACTTTTCCCCGCTGGCACCTTTGCTGTGGCAGCAAAAGCTGGACGTTTGTCTTTTTTGCGCCTAACACCGCTAAATGTGAAAAAAAGGTGCTTTTGAGGATAGAGTGCGCAGGAAAGCAGAGAGGGCCAAATTTTCTGGGGCATTTGAAGGGGTTCCAGGATGCAGTGAGGACCAGCATCACTTTTCCCCGCTGGCACCTTTGCTGTGGCAGCAAAAGCTGGACGTTTGTCTTTTTTGCTCCAAACGCCGCCGAGAGTGAAAAAAGGTGCTTTTGCGGATAGAGTCCTCAGGAAAGCAGAGAGGGCCAAATTGTCTGGGGCATTCGATGGGGTTCCAGGAGGCAGTGAGGACCAGCATCACTTTTCCTTGCTGGCAAATTTGCTGTGGCAGCAAAACCTAGACGTTTCTCTTTTTTGCTCCAAACAATTCAGAAAGTGAAAAAAGGTGCTTTTGAGGATAGAGCGCGCATGAAAGCAGAGAGGGCCAAATTGTGTGAGGCATTTGAAGGGGTTCCAGGAGGCAGTGAGGACCAGCATCACTTTTCCCCGCTGGCACCTTTGCTGTGGCAGCAAAAGCTGGACGTTTGTCTTTTTTGCTCCAAACGCCGCCGAGAGTGAAAAAAGGTACTTTTGAGGATAGAGTGCACAGGAAAGCAGAGAGGGCCAAATTGTCTGGGGCATTTGAAGGGATTCCAGGAGGCAGTGAGGACCAGCATCACTTTTCCCCGCTGGGACCTTTGCTCTGGCAGCAAAAGCTGGACGTTTGTCTTTTTTGCTCCAAACACCGCCGAGAGTGAAAAAAGGTGCTTTTGAGGATAGAGCGCGCATGAAAGCAGAGAGGGCCAAATTGTGTGAGGCATTTGAAGGGGTTCCAGGAGGCAGTGAGGACCAGCATCACTTTTCCCCGCTGGCACCTTTGCTGTGGCAGCAAAAGCTGGACGTTTGTCTTTTTTCCGCCTAACACTGCTAAAGGTGAAAAAAAGGTGCTTTTGAGGATAGAGTGCGAAGGAAAGCAGAGAGGGCCAAATTGTCTGGGGCATTTGAAGGGGTTCCAGGAGGCAGTGAGGACCAGCATCACTTTTCCCCGCTGGCACCTATGCTGTGGCAGCAAAACCTAGACGTTTGTCTTTTTTGCTCCAGAGGCCGCCGAGAGTGAAAAAAGGTGCTTTTGAGGATAGAGTGCGCAGGAAAGCAGAGAGGGCCAAATTGTGCGAGGCATTTGAAGGGGTTCCAGGAGGCAGTGAGGATCAGCATCACTTTTCCCCGCTGGCAACTTTGCTGTGGCAGCAAAAGCTGGACGTTTGTCTTTTTTGCTCCGGAGGCCGCCGAGAGTGAAAAAAGGTGCTTTTGAGGACAGAGTGCGCAGGAAAGCAGAGAGGACCAAATTGTCTGGGGCATTTGAAAGGGTTCCAGGAGGCAGTGAGGACCAGCATCACTTTTCCCCGCTGGCACCTTTGCTGTGGCAGCAAAAGCTGGACGTTTGTCTTTTTTGCGCCTAACACCGCTAAAAGTGAAAAAAAGGTGCTTTTGAGGATAGAGTGCGCAGGAAAGCAGAGAGGGCCAAATTGTCTGGGGCATTTGAAGGGGTTCCAGGAGGCAGTGAGGACCAGCATCACTTTTCCCCGCTGGCACCTTTGCTGTGGCAGCAAAAGCTGGACGTTTGTCTTTTTTGCTCCAAACGCCGCCGAGAGTGAAAAAAGGTACTTTTGAGGATAGAGTGCGGAGGAAAGCAGAGAGGGCCAAATTGTCTGGGGCATTTGAAGGGGTTCCAGGAGGCAGTGAGGACCAGCATGACTTTTCCCCCCTGGCACCTTTGCTGTGGCAGCAAAACGTAGACGTTTGTCTTTTTTGCGCCTAACACTGCTAAAGGTGAAAAAAAGGTGCTTTTGAGGATAGAGTGCGAAGGAAAGCAGAGAGGGCCAAATTGTCTGGGGCATTTGAAGGGGTTCCAGGAGGCAGTGAGGACCAGCATCACTTTTCCCCGTTGGCACTTTTGCTGTGGCAGCAAAAGCTGGACGTTTCTCTTTTTTGCTCCAAACGCCGCCAGATTGAAAAAAGTTGCTTTTGAGGATAGAGTGCGCAGGAAAGCAGAGAGGGCCAAATTGTGCGAGGCATTTGAAGGGGTTCCAGGAGGCAGTGAGGACCAGCATCACTTTTCCTGGCTGGCAACATTGCTGTGGCAGCAAATCCTAGACGTTTGTCTTTTTTTCTCCAAACGCCGCCGAGAGTGAAAAAAGGTACTTTTGAGGATAGAGTGCACAGGAAACCAGAGAGGGCCAAATTGTGCGAGGCATTTGAAGGGGTTCCAGGAGGCAGTGAGGACCAGCATCACTTTTCCCCGCTGGCACCTTTGCTGTGGCAGCAAAAGCTGGACGTTTGTCTTTTTTGCTCCGGAGGCCGCCGAGAGTGAAAAAATTTGCTTTTGAGGATAGAGTGCGCAGGAAAGCAGAGAGGGCCAAATTGTCTGGGGCATTTGAAAGGGTTCCAGGAGGCAGTGAGGACGAGCATCACTTTTCCCCGCTGGCACCTTTGCTGTGGCAGCAAAAGCTGGACGTTTGTCTTTTTTGCGCCTAACACCGCTAAATGTGAAAAAAAGGTGCTTTTGAGGATAGAGTGCGCAGGAAAGCAGAGAGGGCCAAATTGTCTGGGGCATTTGAAGGGGTTCCAGGAGGCAGTGAGGACCAGCATCACTTTTCCCCGCTGGCACCTTTGCTGTGGCAGCAAAAGCTGGACGTTTGTCTTTTTTGCTCCAAACGCCGCCGAGAGTGAAAAAAGGTGCTTTTGCGGATAGAGTCCTCAGGAAAGCAGAGAGGGCCAAATTGTCTGGGGCATTTGAAGGGGTTCCAGGAGGCAGTGAGGACCAGCATCACTTTTCCCTGCTGGCAACTTTGCTGTGGCAGCAAAACCTAGACGTATGTCTTTTTTGCTCCAGAGGCAGCCGAGAGTGAAAAAAGGTGCTTTTGAGGATAGAGTGCGCAGGAAAGCAGAGAGGGCCAAATTGTGCGAGGCATTTGAAGGGGTTCCAGGAGGCAGTGAGGAATAGCATCACTTTTCCCCGCTGGCACCTTTGCTGTGGCAGCAAAAGCTGGACGTTTGTCTTTTTTGCTCCGGAGGCCGCCGAGAGTGAAAAAAGTTGCTTTTGAGGATAGAGTGCGCAGGAAAGCAGAGAGGGCCAAATTGTCTGGGGCATTTGAAAGGGTTCCAGGAGGCAGTGAGGACGAGCATGACTTTTCCCCGCTGGCACCTTTGCTGTGGCAGCAAAAGCTGGACGTTTCTCTTTTTTGCTCCAAACGCCGCCGAGAGTGAAAAAAGTTGCTTTTGAGGATAGAGTGCGCAGGAAAGCAGAGAGGGCCAAATTGTCTGGGGCATTTGAAAGGGTTCCAGGAGGCAGTGAGGACGAGCATCACTTTTCCCCGCTGGCACCTTTGCTGTGGCAGCAAAAGCTGGACGTTTGTCTTTTTTGCTCCAAACGCCTCCGAGAGTGAAAAAAGGTGCTTTTGAGGATAGAGTGCGCAGGAAAGCAGAGAGGGCCAAATTGTCTGGGGCATTTGAAGGGGTTCCAGGAGGCAGTGAGGAATAGCATCACTTTTCCCTGCTGGCACCTTTGCTGTGGCAGCAAAAGCTGGACGTTTGTCTTTTTTGCTCCAAACGCCGCCAAGAGTGAAAAAGGTGCTTTTGAGGATAGAGTGCGCAGGAAAGCAGAGAGGGCCCAATTGTCTGGGGCATTTGAAGGGGTTCCAGGAGGCAGTGAGGACCAGCATCACTTTTCCCCGCTGGCACCTTTGCTGTGGCAGCAAAAGCTGGACGTTTGTATTTTTGCTGCAGAGGCTGCGAGAGTGAAAAAAGGTGCTTTTCAGGATAGAGTGCGCAAAAAAGCAGTGCGGGCCAAATTGTCTGGGGCATTTGAAGGGGTTCCAGGAGGCAGTGAGGACCAGCATGACTTTTCCCCGCTGGCACCTTTGCTGTGGCAGCAAAAGCTGGACGTTTGTCTTTTTTGCTCCAAACACCGCTAAAAGTGATAAAAAGGTGCTTTTGAGGATAGAGTGCGCAGGAAAGCAGAGAGGGCCAAATTGTCTGGGGCATTCGATGGGGTTCCAGGAGGCAGTGAGAACCAGCATCACTTTACCCCGCTGGCAACTTTGCTGTGGCAGCAAAAGCTGGACGTTTGTCATTTTTGCTCCAAACGCCGCCGAGAGTGAAAAAAGGTGCTTTTGAGGATAGAGTGCGCAGGAAAGCAGAGAGGGCCAAATTGTCTGGGGCATTCGATGGGGTTCCAGGAGGCAGTGAGGACCAGCATCACTTTTCCCCGCTGGCAACTTTGCTGTGGCAGCAAAACGTAGACGTTTGTCTTTTTTGCTCCAAACGCCGCCGAGAGTGAAAAAAGTTGCTTTTGAGGATAGAGTGCGCAGGAAAGCAGAGAGGGCCAAATTGTCTGGGGCATTTGAAGGGGTTCCAGGAGGCAGTGAGGACCAGCATCACTTTTCCCCGCTGGCACCTTTGCTTGTGCAGCAAAAGCTGGACGATTGTCTTTTTTGCGCCTAACACCGCTAAAAGTGAAAAAAAGGTTCTTTTGAGGATAGAGTGCGAAGGAAAGCAGAGAGGGCCAAATTGTCTGGGGCATTTGAAGGGGTTCCAGGAGGCAGTGAGGACCAGCATCACTTTTCCCCGTTGGCACTTTTGCTGTGGCAGCAAAAGCTGGACGTTTCTCTTTTTTGCTCCAAACGCCGCCAGATTGAAAAAAGTTGCTTTTGAGGATAGAGTGCGCAGGAAAGCAGAGAGGGCCAAATTGTGCGAGGCATTTGAAGGGGTTCCAGGAGGCAGTGAGGACCAGCATCACTTTTCCTGGCTGGCAACATTGCTGTGGCAGCAAATCCTAGACGTTTGTCTTTTTTTCTCCAAACGCCGCCGAGAGTGAAAAAAGGTACTTTTTAGGATAGAGTGCACAGGAAACCAGAGAGGGCCAAATTGTGCGAGGCATTTGAAGGGGTTCCAGGAGGCAGTGAGGACCAGCATCACTTTTCCCCGCTGGCACCTTTGCTGTGGCAGCAAAAGCTGGACGTTTGTCTTTTTTGCTCCGGAGGCCGCCGAGAGTGAAAAAATTTGCTTTTGAGGATAGAGTGCGCAGGAAAGCAGAGAGGGCCAAATTGTCTGGGGCATTTGAAAGGGTTCCAGGAGGCAGTGAGGACGAGCATCACTTTTCCCCGCTGGCACCTTTGCTGTGGCAGCAAAAGCTGGACGTTTCTCTTTTTTGCTCCAAACGCCGCCAGATTGAAAAAAGTTGCTTTTGAGGATAGAGTGCGCAGGAAAGCAGAGAGGGCCAAATTGTGCGAGGCATTTGAAGGGGTTCCAGGAGGCAGTGAGGACCAGCATCACTTTTCCCCGCTGGCACCTTTGCTGTGGCAGCAAAAGCTGGACGTTTGTCTTTTTTGCTCCGGAGGCCGCCGAGAGTGAAAAAATTTGCTTTTGAGGATAGAGTGCGCAGGAAAGCAGAGAGGGCCAAATTGTCTGGGGCATTTGAAAGGGTTCCAGGAGGCAGTGAGGACGAGCATCACTTTTCCCCGCTGGCACCTTTGCTGTGGCAGCAAAAGCTGGACGTTTGTCTTTTTTGCGCCTAACACCGCTAAATGTGAAAAAAAGGTGCTTTTGAGGATAGAGTGCGCAGGAAAGCAGAGAGGGCCAAATTTTCTGGGGCATTTGAAGGGGTTCCAGGATGCAGTGAGGACCAGCATCACTTTTCCCCGCTGGCACCTTTGCTGTGGCAGCAAAAGCTGGACGTTTGTCTTTTTTGCTCCAAACGCCGCCGAGAGTGAAAAAAGGTGCTTTTGCGGATAGAGTCCTCAGGAAAGCAGAGAGGGCCAAATTGTCTGGGGCATTCGATGGGGTTCCAGGAGGCAGTGAGGACCAGCATCACTTTTCCTTGCTGGCAAATTTGCTGTGGCAGCAAAACCTAGACGTTTCTCTTTTTTGCTCCAAACAATTCAGAAAGTGAAAAAAGGTGATTTTGAGGATAGAGCGCGCATGAAAGCAGAGAGGGCCAAATTGTGTGAGGCATTTGAAGGGGTTCCAGGAGGCAGTGAGGACCAGCATCACTTTTCCCCGCTGGCACCTTTGCTGTGGCAGCAAAAGCTGGACGTTTGTCTTTTTTGCTCCAAACGCCGCCGAGAGTGAAAAAAGGTACTTTTGAGGATAGAGTGCACAGGAAAGCAGAGAGGGCCAAATTGTCTGGGGCATTTGAAGGGATTCCAGGAGGCAGTGAGGACCAGCATCACTTTTCCCCGCTGGGACCTTTGCTCTGGCAGCAAAAGCTGGACGTTTGTCTTTTTTGCTCCAAACACCGCCGAGAGTGAAAAAAGGTGCTTTTGAGGATAGAGCGCGCATGAAAGCAGAGAGGGCCAAATTGTGTGAGGCATTTGAAGGGGTTCCAGGAGGCAGTGAGGACCAGCATCACTTTTCCCCGCTGGCACCTTTGCTGTGGCAGCAAAAGCTGGACGTTTGTCTTTTTTCCGCCTAACACTGCTAAAGGTGAAAAAAAGGTGCTTTTGAGGATAGAGTGCGAAGGAAAGCAGAGAGGGCCAAATTGTCTGGGGCATTTGAAGGGGTTCCAGGAGGCAGTGAGGACCAGCATCACTTTTCCCCGCTGGCACCTATGCTGTGGCAGCAAAACCTAGACGTTTGTCTTTTTTGCTCCAGAGGCCGCCGAGAGTGAAAAAAGGTGCTTTTGAGGATAGAGTGCGCAGGAAAGCAGAGAGGGCCAAATTGTGCGAGGCATTTGAAGGGGTTCCAGGAGGCAGTGAGGATCAGCATCACTTTTCCCCGCTGGCAACTTTGCTGTGGCAGCAAAAGCTGGACGTTTGTCTTTTTTGCTCCGGAGGCCGCCGAGAGTGAAAAAAGGTGCTTTTGAGGACAGAGTGCGCAGGAAAGCAGAGAGGACCAAATTGTCTGGGGCATTTGAAAGGGTTCCAGGAGGCAGTGAGGACCAGCATCACTTTTCCCCGCTGGCACCTTTGCTGTGGCAGCAAAAGCTGGACGTTTGTCTTTTTTGCGCCTAACACCGCTAAAAGTGAAAAAAAGGTGCTTTTGAGGATAGAGTGCGCAGGAAAGCAGAGAGGGCCAAATTGTCTGGGGCATTTGAAGGGGTTCCAGGAGGCAGTGAGGACCAGCATCACTTTTCCCCGCTGGCACCTTTGCTGTGGCAGCAAAAGCTGGACGTTTGTCTTTTTTGCTCCAAACGCCGCCGAGAGTGAAAAAAGGTACTTTTGAGGATAGAGTGCGGAGGAAAGCAGAGAGGGCCAAATTGTCTGGGGCATTTGAAGGGGTTCCAGGAGGCAGTGAGGACCAGCATGACTTTTCCCCCCTGGCACCTTTGCTGTGGCAGCAAAACGTAGACGTTTGTCTTTTTTGCGCCTAACACTGCTAAAGGTGAAAAAAAGGTGCTTTTGAGGATAGAGTGCGAAGGAAAGCAGAGAGGGCCAAATTGTCTGGGGCATTTGAAGGGGTTCCAGGAGGCAGTGAGGACCAGCATCACTTTTCCCCGTTGGCACTTTTGCTGTGGCAGCAAAAGCTGGACGTTTCTCTTTTTTGCTCCAAACGCCGCCAGATTGAAAAAAGTTGCTTTTGAGGATAGAGTGCGCAGGAAAGCAGAGAGGGCCAAATTGTGCGAGGCATTTGAAGGGGTTCCAGGAGGCAGTGAGGACCAGCATCACTTTTCCTGGCTGGCAACATTGCTGTGGCAGCAAATCCTAGACGTTTGTCTTTTTTTCTCCAAACGCCGCCGAGAGTGAAAAAAGGTACTTTTGAGGATAGAGTGCACAGGAAACCAGAGAGGGCCAAATTGTGCGAGGCATTTGAAGGGGTTCCAGGAGGCAGTGAGGACCAGCATCACTTTTCCCCACTGGCACCTTTGCTGTGGCAGCAAAAGCTGGACGTTTGTCTTTTTTGCTCCGGAGGCCGCCGAGAGTGAAAAAATTTGCTTTTGAGGATAGAGTGCGCAGGAAAGCAGAGAGGGCCAAATTGTCTGGGGCATTTGAAAGGGTTCCAGGAGGCAGTGAGGACGAGCATCACTTTTCCCCGCTGGCACCTTTGCTGTGGCAGCAAAAGCTGGACGTTTGTCTTTTTTGCGCCTAACACCGCTAAATGTGAAAAAAAGGTGCTTTTGAGGATAGAGTGCGCAGGAAAGCAGAGAGGGCCAAATTGTCTGGGGCATTTGAAGGGGTTCCAGGAGGCAGTGAGGACCAGCATCACTTTTCCCCGCTGGCACCTTTGCTGTGGCAGCAAAAGCTGGACGTTTGTCTTTTTTGCTCCAAACGCCGCCGAGAGTGAAAAAAGGTGCTTTTGAGGATAGAGTGCGAAGGAAAGCAGAGAGGGCCAAATTGTCTGGGGCATTTGAAGGGGTTCCAGGAGGCAGTGAGGACCAGCATCACTTTTCCCCGCTGGCACCTTTGCTGTGGCAGCAAAAGCTGGACGTTTGTCTTTTTTGCTCCAAACGCCGCCGAGAGTGAAAAAAGGTGCTTTTGCGGATAGAGTCCTCAGGAAAGCAGAGAGGGCCAAATTGTCTGGGGCATTCGATGGGGTTCCAGGAGGCAGTGAGGACCAGCATCACTTTTCCCTGCTGGCAACTTTGCTGTGGCAGCAAAACCTAGACGTATGTCTTTTTTGCTCCAGAGGCAGCCGAGAGTGAAAAAAGGTGCTTTTGAGGATAGAGTGCGCAGGAAAGCAGAGAGGGCCAAATTGTGCGAGGCATTTGAAGGGGTTCCAGGAGGCAGTGAGGAATAGCATCACTTTTCCCCGCTGGCACCTTTGCTGTGGCAGCAAAAGCTGGACGTTTGTCTTTTTTGCTCCGGAGGCCGCCGAGAGTGAAAAAAGTTGCTTTTGAGGATAGAGTGCGCAGGAAAGCAGAGAGGGCCAAATTGTCTGGGGCATTTGAAAGGGTTCCAGGAGGCAGTGAGGACGAGCATGACTTTTCCCCGCTGGCACCTTTGCTGTGGCAGCAAAAGCTGGACGTTTCTCTTTTTTGCTCCAAACGCCGCCGAGAGTGAAAAAAGTTGCTTTTGAGGATAGAGTGCGCAGGAAAGCAGAGAGGGCCAAATTGTCTCGGGCATTTGAAAGGGTTCCAGGAGGCAGTGAGGACGAGCATCACTTTTCCCCGCTGGCACCTTTGCTGTGGCAGCAAAAGCTGGACGTTTGTCTTTTTTGCTCCAAACGCCTCCGAGAGTGAAAAAAGGTGCTTTTGAGGATAGAGTGCGCAGGAAAGCAGAGAGGGCCAAATTGTCTGGGGCATTTGAAGGGGTTCCAGGAGGCAGTGAGGAATAGCATCACTTTTCCCTGCTGGCACCTTTGCTGTGGCAGCAAAAGCTGGACGTTTGTCTTTTTTGCTCCAAACGCCGCCAAGAGTGAAAAAGGTGCTTTTGAGGATAGAGTGTGCAGGAAAGCAGAGAGGGCCAAATTGTCTGGGGCATTTGAAGGGGTTCCAGGAGGCAGTGAGGACCAGCATCACTTTTCCCCGCTGGCACCTTTGCTGTGGCAGCAAAAGCTGGACGTTTGTATTTTTGCTGCAGAGGCTGCGAGAGTGAAAAAAGGTGCTTTTCAGGATAGAGTGCGCAAAAAAGCAGTGCGGGCCAAATTGTCTGGGGCATTTGAAGGGGTTCCAGGAGGCAGTGAGGACCAGCATGACTTTTCCCCGCTGGCACCTTTGCTGTGGCAGCAAAAGCTGGACGTTTGTCTTTTTTGCTCCAAACACCGCTAAAAGTGATAAAAAGGTGCTTTTGAGGATAGAGTGCGCAGGAAAGCAGAGAGGGCCAAATTGTCTGGGGCATTCGATGGGGTTCCAGGAGGCAGTGAGAACCAGCATCACTTTACCCCGCTGGCAACTTTGCTGTGGCAGCAAAAGCTGGACGTTTGTCATTTTTGCTCCAAACGCCGCCGAGAGTGAAACAAGGTGCTTTTGAGGATAGAGTGCGCAGGAAAGCAGAGAGGGCCAAATTGTCTGGGGCATTCGATGGGGTTCCAGGAGGCAGTGAGGACCAGCATCACTTTTCCCCGCTGGCAACTTTGCTGTGGCAGCAAAACTTAGACGTTTGTCTTTTTTGCTCCAAACGCCGCCGAGAGTGAAAAAAGTTGCTTTTGAGGATAGAGTGCGCAGGAAAGCAGAGAGGGCCAAATTGTCTGGGGCATTTGAAGGGGTTCCAGGAGGCAGTGAGGACCAGCATCACTTTTCCCCGCTGGCACCTTTGCTTGTGCAGCAAAAGCTGGACGATTGTCTTTTTTGCGCCTAACACCGCTAAAAGTGAAAAAAAGGTTCTTTTGAGGATAGAGTGCGAAGGAAAGCAGAGAGGGCCAAATTGTCTGGGGCATTTGAAGGGGTTCCAGGAGGCAGTGAGGACCAGCATCACTTTTCCCCGTTGGCTCTTTTGCTGTGGCAGCAAAAGCTGGACGTTTCTCTTTTTTGCTCCAAACGCCGCCAGATTGAAAAAAGTTGCTTTTGAGGATAGAGTGCGCAGGAAAGCAGAGAGGGCCAAATTGTCTGGGGCATTTGAAGGGGTTCCAGGAGGCAGTGAGGACCAGCATCACTTTTCCTGGCTGGCAACATTGCTGTGGCAGCAAATCCTAGACGTTTGTCTTTTTTTCTCCAAACGCCGCCGAGAGTGAAAAAAGGTACTTTTGAGGATAGAGTGCACAGGAAACCAGAGAGAGCCAAATTGTGTGAGGCATTTGAAGGGGTTCCAGGAGGCAGTGAGGACCAGCATCACTTTTCCCCGCTGGCACCTTTGCTGTGGCAGCAAAAGCTGGACGTTTGTCTTTTTTGCTCCGGAGGCCGCCGAGAGTGAAAAAATTTGCTTTTGAGGATAGAGTGCGCAGGAAAGCAGAGAGGGCCAAATTGTCTGGGGCATTTGAAAGGGTTCCAGGAGGCAGTGAGGACGAGCATCACTTTTCCCCGCTGGCACCTTTGCTGTGGCAGCAAAAGCTGGACGTTTGTCTTTTTTGCGCCTAACACCGCTAAATGTGAAAAAAAGGTGCTTTTGAGGATAGAGTGCGCAGGAAAGCAGAGAGGGCCAAATTTTCTGGGGCATTTGAAGGGGTTCCAGGATGCAGTGAGGACCAGCATCACTTTTCCCCGCTGGCACCTTTGCTGTGGCAGCAAAAGCTGGACGTTTGTCTTTTTTGCTCCAAACGCCGCCGAGAGTGAAAAAAGGTGCTTTTGCGGATAGAGTCCTCAGGAAAGCAGAGAGGGCCAAATTGTCTGGGGCATTCGATGGGGTTCCAGGAGGCAGTGAGGACCAGCATCACTTTTCCTTGCTGGCAAATTTGCTGTGGCAGCAAAACCTAGACGTTTCTCTTTTTTGCTCCAAACAATTCAGAAAGTGAAAAAAGGTGCTTTTGAGGATAGAGCGCGCATGAAAGCAGAGAGGGCCAAATTGTGTGAGGCATTTGAAGGGGTTCCAGGAGGCAGTGAGGACCAGCATCACTTTTCCCCGCTGGCACCTTTGCTGTGGCAGCAAAAGCTGGACGTTTGTCTTTTTTGCTCCAAACGCCGCCGAGAGTGAAAAAAGGTACTTTTGAGGATAGAGTGCACAGGAAAGCAGAGAGGGCCAAATTGTCTGGGGCATTTGAAGGGATTCCAGGAGGCAGTGAGGACCAGCATCACTTTTCCCCGCTGGGACCTTTGCTCTGGCAGCAAAAGCTGGACGTTTGTCTTTTTTGCTCCAAACACCGCCGAGAGTGAAAAAAGGTGCTTTTGAGGATAGAGCGCGCATGAAAGCAGAGAGGGCCAAATTTTGTGAGGCATTTGAAGGGGTTCCAGGAGGCAGTGAGGACCAGCATGACTTTTCCCCGCTGGCACCTTT
>NW_028128732.1:0-18667 GCF_965231255.1 Vanellus vanellus | reverse complement strand
ATTGCCCCCTCAAACCCACTTTGAGCCCCCCCCCCTGAGCCCCCCAACTCCCCACCATATCCCCCCCCATCTGCATCTGGGGATTCCCCCACTGGCTCGTACAGGGGTTGTGCTCCCTATGGGCCGGGGGGAGTCAGTGCCCTCCCAAATCCCTCCCCGATATCTCCCCCAGCCCCATTGCCCCCCCAATCCCCCTTTGAGCCCCCCCAGTCCCCCCCAAGCCCCCCAACTCCTCCCAAACTCCCCCCACAGCTGCATCCAGGGATTCTCTGCTGGCTCGTACAGAGGTTGTGCTCCCTGTGGGGCGGGGGGGCTGGTGCCCCCCCAATATCCCCTCCCGCCCCATTGCTCCCCCAAACCCACTTTGAGCCCCCCCCGAGCCCCCCAAATCCCCCCCAAGTTGCCTCTGGGGATTCTCTGCTGGCTCGTACAGGGGTTGTGCTCCCCATGGGGCGGGGGGGGTCAGTGCCCCCCTTCCCACCCCCACCCCCCCCGCCCCCGGGGGTGCAGGGACCCCCCCCCCGTGACCCCCCCGCCCCCCCCCCAGGCCTGGAGGCGCAGCACCTGGGGGAGCTGCAGCGGGAGCTGGAGGCGGCGCTGCTGCGGGAGCTGCGGGGCAGTAAGGAGGGGCTGAGCCGCCCCGTGCTGGAGCTGGAGCTGTGCCGCAAACAGAGTGAGGGACCCCCCCGGGACCCCCCCGATTCCCCAAACCACCCCCCACCCCCCCCCCCCCCCAGTGGCATCTGGGGATTCTCTAGTGGCTCATACGAGGGTTGTGCGCCCACGGGGTTAGGGGGGGCTGGGGGGGGCTGCGCCTCCCAGTGCCCCCTCACTCCCTCAGCAGTACCCCCCAGTGCTCCCCCTCCTTTCCAATGCCCCCCAGTCTCTCCCAGCCCTTCCCAGTGCCCCCCAGTCCCCCCCCAGTCCTCTCCCAGTTCCCTCCCAGTTCCCCCCACTCCCTTCCAGTGCCCCTCAGTCCCCCCTCAGCCCTACCTCAACACTCCCAGTCCCTCCCAGCCCTTCCCAGTCCCCCCCAGTCCCCCTCCTAGCCCTACCTCAGCACCCCCAGTCCCTCCCAGTGCCCCCCAGTCCCTCCCATCCCAGTGCCCCCCAGTTCCTTACCGGTGCCCCCCCACCTCCTCCCAGCCCCCCCCCCCTCACTGCACAAGTGAATCCTGGGGGGGGGTTGGAGATGTCTTGCGCGGGGGAACCCCCCCCAAGTGGGGCCGTGGGGCAGAGGAGCCCCCCCAGTGGTGGTGCGGGGGGTGTGTGCTGACCCGCCCCCCCCCCCCCCGCCCCCCCCAGGCATGTTGGGGTACCAGGGGGGGCAGTTGGCTCTCTTCGTGCGGGTGGTGGTGGCCCTCCCCCGGCTGGTGGCCCCCGCCCGGCGGCTGCTGGAGCAGGGGCTGCGCTGGGGGGCGCTGGGGGTGCACCCCGCCCCCCTCTTCGAGGCCAACATCGACTTCGAGATCAGGTGAGGAACCCCCCCCCGGGACCCCCCCCGGGCCCCAAACTCCCCCTGGGACCCCCCCATCCCCAAACTGCCCCCTGGGACCCCCCCAGGCCCCAAACTGCCCCCTGGGACCCCCCCATCCCCAAACTGCCCCCTGGGACCCCCCCCGGGCCCCAAACTGCCCCCTGGGAACCCCCCCCAGGCCCCAAACTGCCCCCTGGGAACCCCCCCCCGGGCCCCAAAACTGCCCCCTGGGACCCCCCCATCCCCAAACTGCCCCCCGGGACCTCCCCCGGGCTCCAAACTCCCCCCGGGACCCCCCCATCCCCAAACTGCCCCCTGGGAACCCCCCCTCAGGCCCCAAAGTGCCCTCGGGACCCCCCCCCCGGCCCCAAACTGCCCCCTGGGAACCCCCCCTCGGGCCCCAAAGTGCCCCCGGGACTCCCCCATCCCCAAACTGCCCCCTGGAACCCCCCCAGGCCCCAAACTGCCCCCGGGGACCCCCCCCCGGCCCCAAAGTGCCCTCGGGACCCCGCCATCCCCAAACTGTCCTCTACGCCCCCCCCCCATCCCCAAACTGCCCCCGGGGACCCCCCTGTGTCCCCAAATTGCCCCCCCCAGGGGGTCATCTCCCTCTTGGGTTCCCCAAACTGCACCCCCCGGTCAATAATTTGCCCTCCTGGGCCCCCTGTTTGTCCCCCCCCGGGTCCCTTACCTGCCCCCCGAGGTCCCCATCTGCCCCTCGGGGCCCCCAAACTGCCCCATTTTTGCCCCCCCCATCCTACCCCCCCTCCCCCAGGGCTCCCCATCTCACCCAGGGTCCCCCATTTGCCCCCCCCCAGAGCCCCCCACTCACCCCCAGGGTCCCCCATTTGCCCCCCGGGGCCCCCAAACCGCCCCACTCCTGCCCCCCACCCCCCCCCATCTGACCCCCCCCCGTGCCCCCCCCAGGTTCATGGTGGACACGGGGCTGGTGGGGTGCTGCTGGGTGGAGGTGGAGAAGAGCCAGTACCGGTTGCGGGGGGCCCCCCCCGACCCCCCCGGCGCCCCCCCCGGGCCCCCCCCGGTCTCCCTGTGCCAGCTGGAGGCGGACGTGGGCTGGGGGGGGCTGCGCTGTCACCCCCCCGAGGGGCGCTGGCTCGGCCTCCCCCCCCTGCGCATCCTCAGCTTCGACATCGAGTGCGCCGGCCGCAAGGGTGGGGGGCAGGGGGGGGCGTGGGGGGGCGGGGGGCCATGGGGGGACAGCGGGGGGTGGGGGGACATGGGGGGACAGTGGGGGTGGGGGGCCATGGGGGGACAGCGGGGGTGGGGGGACATGGGGGGACATCAGGGGGTGGGGGGACATGGGGACAGTGGGGGTGGGGGACCATGGGGGGTGGGGGGCCATGGGGGGACAGCGGGGGATGGGGGACCATGGGGGGTGGGGGGCCATGGGGGGACAGCGGGGGATGGGGGACCATGGGGGGTGGGGGGCCATGGGGACATCAGGGGGTGGGGGGCCATTGGGGGGGACAGGAGGAAATAGGGACATCAGGGAGACATTGGGGGTGCAGAGGGAACATGGGGGTGTGGGGTGAGGGGGTTTTGGGGATGCGGATTTGGGGGTGAGGGGGACGTTGAGGTGAGGGGGACATTGGGGTGATGGGGACATTGGGGTTATGGGTGATGCGGATTTGGGGGTGATGGGAACATTGGGGTGATGGGAACATTGGGGTGATGGGTGATGGGGATGTTGGGGTGATGGGGACGTCGGGGTGACGGGGACATTGGGGTGATGGGTGATGTGGATTTGGGGGTGATGGAGACGTTGGGGTGATGGGGACGTTGGGGTGATGGGGATGTTGGGGTGATGGGTGATGGGGATGTCGGAGTGATGGGAACATTGGGGTGATGGGGACGTCGGGGTGATGGGGACGTCGGGGTGATGGGTGACGGGGACGTCGGGGTGATGGGGACGTTGGGGTGATGGGTGATGGGGACGTCGGGGTGATGGGGACGTCGGGGTGACGGGGACGTCGGGGTGATGGGTGACGGGGACGTCGGGGTGACGGGGCGCCGTGTCCCCCCAGGGGTGTTCCCCGAGGCGGAGCAGGACCCGGTGATCACGGTGGCGGGGGTGGTGCTGCGCCAGGGGGAGCGGGAGCCCTTCCTGCGCACCGTCTTCACGCTGGGGCCCTGCGCCCCCGTCCTGGGCTGCCGCCTGCTCAGCTTCCAGCGGGAGCGCGACCTGCTGCAGGTGGGGGGCTGGGGGGGCTCGGGGGGCTGGGGGGGGGCTGGGGGGGCTCAGAGGGGGCTGGGGGGCTCAGGGGGCATCTGGGGGGGCTCTCGGGGGGCTGGGGGGCGGCTGGGAGGGGTTTGGGGGGTGCTCAGAGGGGGCTGGGGGGACTGGGGGGATTCAGGGGGTGTCGAGGGTAGGGCTCAGAGGGGGCTGGGGGGTGGCTGGGGGGGCTGTCAGGGGGCTGGGGGGCGGCTGGGGGGGTTCAGGGGGTGTCGGGGGGGCTCAGAGGGGGCTGGGGGGCTCAGGGGGCATCTGGGGGGGCTCTCAGGGGGCTGGGGGGACTGAGAGGCGGCTGGGGGGGCTCAGAGGGGGCTGGGGGGCTCAGGGGGCTGGGGAGACTTGGGGGGCTGGGGGGACTGGGGGGCGGCTGGGAGGGGTTTGGGGGGTGCTCAGATGGGACTGGGGGGCTCAGGGGGCATCTGGGGGGGCTGGGGGGACTGGGGGGCGGCTGGGGGGGTTCAGGGGGTGTCGAGGGGGGGTCTGGGGGGCTCAGGGGGCATCTGGGGGGACTGGGGGGCGGCTGGGGGGGTTCAGGGGGTGTCGAGGGGGGGTCTGGGGGGCTCAGGGGTGACTGGGGGGGCTCAGGGGGCTGGGGGCAACTGGGGGACTCAGGTGGGGGCTGGGGGGGCTCTCAGGGGACTGGGGCGCGTCAGAGGGGGCTGGGGGTGCTTGGGGGTGGCTGGGGGGCATCTGGAGGGGCTCAGAGGGGGCTGGGGGGGTTCAGAGGGGGCTGGGGGGGCTCTCAGGGGGCTGGGGGGGTTGGGAGGGGTCAGGGGGGCTCACAGGGGGCCCTTGGGGGTCCTGCGGGGGCTCCAGGAGGTTCTTGGCCTGCGGGGGGGCTCGGGGGGTCCCGGGGTGTTGGGGGGGGGCCCTGGGGGGGGTCTCAGGGGGTTTTGGGGACCCCCCTGACCCCCCCCCCCAGTCATGGGCGGAGTTCGTGCGCATCGTGGACCCCGACATCGTGACGGGCTACAACATCCAGAACTTCGACCTGCCCTACCTGCTGCAGCGCGCACACACCCTCAAGGTGCCCCCGCGCCCCACCGCGCCCCACAGCGCCCCACAGCCTGCCCCCTGGACCCACAACCTGCCCCCCAGCCCCCCAGCCTGCCCCACAGCACCCCACAGCCTGCCCCACAACCCCACAGCCTACCCCACAGCGCCCCACAGCCTGCCTCATGGACCCCCAGCCTGCCCCCCAGCCCCCCAGCCTGCCCCACAGCGCCCCACAGCCTGCCCCCTGGACCCACGGCCTGCCCCCCAGCCCCCCAGCCTGCCCCACAGCACCCCACAGCCTGCCTCATGGACCCACAGCCTGCCCCACAGCCCCCCAGCCTGCCCCACAGCACCCCACAGCCTGCCCCACAACCCCACAGCCTACCCCACAGCACCCCACAGCCTGCCTCATGGACCCCCAGCCTGCCCCCCAGTCTGCCCCACAGCACCCCACAGCCTGCCTCATGGACCCACAGCCTGCCCCACAGCCCCCCAGCCTGCCCCACAGCGCCCCACAGCCTGCCCCACAACCCCACAGCCTACCCCACAGCACCCCACAGCCTGCCTCATGGACCCCCAGCCTGCCCCCCAGTCTGCCCCACAGCACCCCACAGCCTGCCTCATGGACCCACAACCTGCCCCACAGCCCCCCAGCCTGCCCCACAGCACCCCACAGCCTGCCTCATGGACCCACAACCTGCCCCACAGCCTGCCCCACAGACACACAACCTGCCCCACGGACCCCCACAGCCTGCCCCCCAACCTGCACCATGGACCCACAGCCAGACCCACAGCCTGCCCCATGGCCCCCCAACTCCCCCATCACCCCCCAGCCCCCCAACTCCCCCATCATGCCCTGGCCCCCCAAGTCCCCCCATGCCCCCCCAGCCCCCCAAGTCCCCCATCATGCCCCCCCAGCCCCCCAACTCCCCCATCATGCCCTGGCCCCCCAAGTCCCCCCGTGCCCCCCCAGCCCCACAACTCCCCCCCCCTGCCCCCCAGGTGGAGTCCTTCCCCTTCCTGGGGCGCATCCGGGGGCGCCGCACGGTGGTGCGGGATTCGGCGTTCCAGTCCCGCCAGTTGGGCCGGAGGGAGAGCAAAGTGGTGAGCGCCGAGGGGAGGGTGACGCTCGACCTGCTGCAGGTACGGGGGGGCCCCGGGGGGGTGGGGGGGGGTTATGGGGGGCCCCGGGGGGCTGGGGGGGGTTGGGGTCTTGGGGGGGGGGGGCTTTGGGGTGCAGCAGGGGGGTGTTGGGGTCCCAGAGGGGTCTGTGGGGGAGTGGGTGCAGTGGGGGGAATTTGGGGTGCCGGGGGGGAGTCTGGGGGATCCCACGGGGGTTCTGTGGGGGTCCTGTGGGGTCCCGTGAGGCAGTGGGTGCAGTGGGGGGAATTTGGGGTGCTGGGGGGGTCCTGTGGGGCAGTGGGGGGGGATATTGGGGTGCCAGGGGGTCCCGTGGGGGTGCTGTGGGGCAGCAGGTGCAGTGGGGGGGCTGTGGGGCGTTGTGGGGCAGCGGGTGCAGTGGGGGGGGGGCTGTGGGGGCGCTGTGGGGCAGGGGTGTGTTGGGGAGGCTGTGGGGCAGCGGGTGCAGTGGGGGGGGGCTGTGGGGGCGCCGTGGGGCAGGGGTGTGTTGGGGGGGCAGTGGGTGCAGTGGGGGGGGGCTGTGGGATGCTGTGGGGCAGGGGTGTGTTGGGGAGGCTGTGGGGCGCTGTGGGGCGCCGTGGGGCAGGGGTGTGTTGGGGGTGCTGTGGGGTGCTGTGGGGCGCTGTGGGGCGCCGTGGGGCAGGGGTGTGTTGGGGGTGCTGTGGGGCGCTGTGGGGCGCCGTGGGGCAGGGGTGTGTTGGGGGGGCGGTGGGGTGCTGTGGGGCGCTGTGGGGCGCCGTGGGGCAGCGGTGCTGCGGCCGTGCGCAGGTGCTGCTGCGGGACCATAAGCTGCGCTCGTACACCCTCAACGCCGTCAGCTTCCACTTCCTGCGGGAGCAGAAGGAGGACGTCCCCCACGGCATCATCACCGACCTCCAGGTGGGGCTCGGGGGGCCCCACGGCAGCGTCACCGACCCCCCTGTCCCCCCATGTCCCCCCATGTCCCCCCATGTCCCCTCGTGCCCCACCGTGTCCCCCCGTGCCCCACCATGTCCCCACCGTGTCCCCGCTGTCCCCAGAACGGCTCGGAGCAGACGCGGCGCCGCCTGGCCGTGTACTGCCTGAAGGGCGCTGTCCCCCCGTGTCCCCCCGTGTCCCCCCATGTCCCCCCGTGTCCCCTCGTGCCCCCTCGTGCCCCACCGTGTCCCCTCGTGCCCCCTCGTGCCCCACCGTGTCCCCCCGTGTCCCCCCGTGTCCCCTCGTGCCCCCCCGTGTCCCCTCGTGCCCCCTCGTGCCCCACCGTGTCCCCTCGTGCCCCCTCGTGCCCCACCGTGTCCCCCCGTGTCCCCCCATGTCCCCTCGTGCCCCACCGTGTCCCCCCGTGCCCCACCATGTCCCCACCGTGTCCCCGCTGTCCCCAGAACGGCTCGGAGCAGACGCGGCGCCGCCTGGCCGTGTACTGCCTGAAGGGCGCTGTCCCCCCGTGTCCCCCCGTGTCCCCTCGTGCCCCCCCGTGTCCCCTCGTGCCCCCTCGTGCCCCACCGTGTCCCCCCGTGTCCCCCCGTGTCCCCTCGTGCCCCCCCGTGTCCCCTCGTGCCCCCTCGTGCCCCACCGTGTCCCCCCGTGTCCCCCCGTGTCCCCTCGTGCCCCACCATGTCCCCCCGTGCCCCACCGTGTCCCCGCCGTGTCCCCGCTGTCCCCAGAACGGCTCGGAGCAGACGCGGCGCCGCCTGGCCGTGTACTGCCTGAAGGGCGCTGTCCCCCCATGTCCCCCCGTGTCCCCTCGTGTCCCCCCATGTCCCCCCGTGTCCCCCCATGTCCCCTCGTGCCCCACCGTGTCCCCACCGTGTCCCCGCCGTGTCCCCGCTGTCCCCAGAACGGCTCGGAGCAGACGCGGCGCCGCCTGGCCGTGTACTGCCTGAAGGGCGCTGTCCCCCCGTGTCCCCCCGTGTCCCCCCGTGTCCCCCCATGTCCCCCCGTGTCCCCCCGTGTCCCCCCATGTCCCCTCGTGCCCCACCGTGTCCCCGCCGTGTCCCCGCTGTCCCCAGAACGGCTCGGAGCAGACGCGGCGCCGCCTGGCCGTGTACTGCCTGAAGGGCACTGTCCCCCCGTGTCCCCCCATGTCCCCCCATGTCCCCCCATGTCCCCCCGTGTCCCCCCATGTCCCCTCATGCCCCACCGTGTCCCCGCCGTGTCCCCGCTGTCCCCAGAACGGCTCGGAGCAGACGCGGCGCCGCCTGGCCGTGTACTGCCTGAAGGGCACTGTCCCCCCGTGTCCCCCCGTGTCCCCCCGTGTCCCCCCATGTCCCCTCGTGCCCCACCGTGTCCCCACCGTGTCCCCGCCGTGTCCCCGCTGTCCCCAGAACGGCTCGGAGCAGACGCGGCGCTGCCTGGCCGTGTACTGCCTGAAGGGCGCTGTCCCCCCGTGTCCCCCCGTGTCCCCCCATGTCCCCCCGTGTCCCCTCGTGCCCCCCCGTGTCCCCTCGTGCCCCACCGTGTCCCCGCCGTGTCCCCGCTGTCCCCAGAACGGCTCGGAGCAGACGCGGCGCCGCCTGGCCGTGTACTGCCTGAAGGGCACTGTCCCCCCATGTCCCCCCGTGTCCCCCCATGTCCCCCCGTGTCCCCCCATGTCCCCTCATGCCCCACCGTGTCCCCGCCGTGTCCCCGCTGTCCCCAGAACGGCTCGGAGCAGACGCGGCGCCGCCTGGCCGTGTACTGCCTGAAGGGCACTGTCCCCCCGTGTCCCCCCGTGTCCCCCCATGTCCCCTCGTGCCCCCCGGTGTCCCCACCGTGTCCCCCCGTGTCCCCGCTGTCCCCAGAACGGCTCGGAGCAGACGCGGCGCCGCCTGGCCGTGTACTGCCTGAAGGACGCCTTCCTGCCGCTGCGGCTGCTGGAGAAGCTGATGGTGGTGGTGAACTACGTGGAGATGGCGCGTGTCACCGGCGTCCCCCTCAGCTACCTGCTGGCCCGGGGACAGCAGGTCAAGGTGGTCTCGCAGCTCCTGCGGCAGGTCAGAGGGGACGCGGGGACACCGGGGGGCCGCCAGGAGGGACCTGGGGGGACGTGGGGCCATTGTGGGGGACGTGAGGGGACAGGAGATGTGGGGATGGGGACAGGGGGCCACCAGGAGGGACCTGGGGGGCTGTGGGGCCACCAGGATGGACTGGGGGGGACAGGGGGCCACCAGGATGGACTGGGGGGGACGTGGGGCCATCAGGGGGGACATGGGGGGACAGGAGATGTGGGGATGGGGACAGGGGGCCACCAGGAGGGACCTGGGGGGGACAGGGGGCCACCAGGAGGGACCTGGGGGGCCATGAGGGCATTGGGGGGGACATGGGGCCATTGGAGGCTTTTGGGGGGGACAGGGGACATGAGGGCCACCAGGGGGGGACGTGGGGGCACAGGGGGATGGGGATAAGGGGCCACCAGGAGGGACCTGGGGGCACGTGGGGCCATCAGGGGGGCCGTGGGGGGACAGGGGGCCACCAGGAGGGCCCTGGGGAGACATGGGGCCATCAGGGGGGCACGTGGGGGGACAGGGGGCCACCAGGAGGGCCCTGGGGGGCTGTGGGGCCACCAGGATGGACGTGGGGGGACAGGGGACACAGGGATGGGGCCATGGGGCCACCAGGATGGACTGGGGGGGACAGGGGGCCACCAGGAGGGCCCTGGGGGGTCCTGGGGCCACCAGAGAGAGGGGGATGGCCCCCCCAGTGCCACTGTCCCCCCCCGGTGCCACTGTCCCCCGCAGGCGATGGCGGAGGATCTGCTGATGCCGGTGGTGAAGGCGGAGGGGGGGGAGGACTACGAGGGGGCCACCGTCATCGAACCCCTCAAGGGGTGAGGGGCTGTCCTGTCCCCCTCCCCCACCCCCGCACCCCCCCGGGACACCCCTCCCCCCCAGTTTTGCCCTCTGTGACCCCCACAGCCCCTCGTGACCCCCCCGACCCCAGTGACTCCCTGTGACCCTGTATGGCCCCATGACCCCCCTGACCCCCCATGACCCCTGTGGCTTCCTGTGACCCCCCGTGACCCCTCTCGACCCTGAGACCCCCATGACCCCTGTGACCCCCTGTGACCCCACGACCCCTGTGACCCCCCGTGACCCCCCATGAGCCTGTGACTCTCTGTAACCTCTCTTGACCCCGTGACCCCTGTGACACCCCTCACCCCTCATTTTGCCCCCCGTGACCCCCTGTGACCTCCCATGACCCCCTGTGACCCCTGTGACCCCCTCACCCCTCATTTTGCCCCCATGACCCCTATGACCCTCATGACCCCCTGTGACCCCCCGTGACCCTGTGACTCTCTGTGACCCCTGTGACACCCCTCACCCCCCATTTTGCCCCCTGTGGTGCCCCCGTGACCCCCCATGACCCCCTGTGACCCCCGTGACCCCCATGACCCCTGTGCCCCCCTCACCCCCCATTTTGCCCCCTGTGACCCCCCGTGACCCTGTGACTCTCTGTGACCCCCTGTGACCCCCCGTGACCCCCTGTGACCCCTGTGACCCCCATGACCCCTGTGCCCCCCCGTGACCCCCTGTGACCCCGTGACCCCCTGTGCCCCCCGTGCCCCCCGTGCCCCCCTCCCCCCCCCCTTTGCCCCCCGCAGGTACTACGACGCGCCCATCGTGACGCTGGACTTCTCCTCGCTGTACCCCTCCATCATGATGGCGCACAACCTCTGCTACACCACCCTGCTGCCCCCGGGGGGGGCCCAGCGCCTCGGGTGCGCCCCCCGCCGCCGCGCTGGGGGCACTGGGGGGCACTGGGAGGGGCTGGGGGGAACTGGGAGGGGCTGGGGGGGCACTGGGAGGGACTGGGAGGGGCTGGGGGGGCACTGGGGAGGGCTGGGGGGGCACTGGGAGGTGCTGGGGGGGCACTGGGAGGGACTGGGGGGATTAGGAGGGACTGGGAGGGCACTGGGAGGTACTGGGGGGGACTGGGGAGGGCTGGGAGGGCACTGGGAGGTACTGGGGGGGACTGGGAGGGACTGGGGGGGATTAGGAGGGACTGGGAGGGCACTGGGAGGTACTGAGGGGGACTGGGGAGGTACTGGGAAGGGCTGGGAGGGACTGGGGGGGATTAGGAGGGACTGGGGGGAACTGGGAAGGGCTGGGAGGGACTGGGAAGGGCTGATGGCCACTGGGGGGCACTGAGAAGGTTTGGGGGGTCACTGGGAGGAGCTGAAGGGCACTGGGAGAGACTGGGGGTACTGGGAGGGGCTGGGGGGGCACTGGGAAGGTCTGGAGGGCCACTGGGAGGGACTGGGGGGGCACTGGGAAGGGCACTGGAAGGTACTGGGGGGGGGGGGGATGACACTAGGAGGGACTGGGGGGAACTGGGAAGGGCTGGGAAGGCCCAGGGGGACACTGGGAGGCAGTGGGAGCCACTGGGAAGGACTTGGGGGGGGTATTGGGAGGGACTGAGAGCCACTGGGGGGGACTGAGGGGGTACTGGGGGGTACTGGGAGCCACTGGGGGGGACTGGGAGGCACAGGAAAGGTCGGGGGGGGCATCAGGAGGTATGAGGGGGACTGGAAGGGATTGGGGGGGCACTGGGAGGGACTGGGGGGGGGGCGCTGGGCTCTGTGGGGCAGCACCGGGGCGCCGTGGGGCAGTACTGAAGGGGGGGGGGGGGGGTTGTGGGGCAGCCGTGGGGCAGCCGTGGGTCCGGCCCCCCCCCGTGACCCCCCCTCCCCCCTCCCCCCCCCCAGACTGGGCCCCGACGACTTCATCCGCACCCCCACGGGGCAGTTGTTCGTCACCCCCCGTCTGCGCAGGGGGCTGCTGCCCCGCGTGCTGGAGGGGCTGCTGGCTGCGCGCAGGAGGTGGGGGGCGGGGGGGGTGGGGGGGGGATGGGGGGGGGATATGGGGCGGGAGGTGGGGGGATATGGGGGGGATGGGGGGCGGGAGATGGGGGGATGTGGGGGGGGAGATGGGGGGATATGGGGGGAGATGGGGGGATGTGGGGGGGGAGATGGGGGGGAGATGGGGGGGGAGATGGGGGGCGGGAGATGAGGGGATGTGGGGGGGATGGGGGGGATGGGGGGCAGGAGATGGGAGGATGTGGGGGGGAGATGGGGGGATGTGGGGGGGATGGGGGGCGGGAGATGGGGGGATGTGGGGGGGGAGATGGGGGGGATGGGGGGCAGGAGATGGGGGGATGGGGGGGGAGATGGGGGGATGTGGGGGGGTTGGGGGGCAGAAGATGGGGGGATATGGGGGGGATGGGGGGGAACAGGGGGCGGGAGATGGGGGGATGTGGGGGGGAGATGAGGGGATGTGGGGGGGGAGATGGGGGGATGGGGGGATGTGGGGGGGATGGGGGGCGGGAGATGGGGGGATGTGGGGGGGAGATGAGGGGATGTGGGGGGGGAGATGGGGGGATGGGGGGATGTGGGGGGGATGGGGGGCGGGAGATGGGGGGATGTGGGGGGGAGATGGGGAGGATGGGGGGCGGGAGATGGGGGGATGTGGGGGGGAGATGGGGCGATATGGGGGGGAGATGGGACGGGAGATGGGGGGATGTGGGGGGGAGATGAGGGGATGTGGGGGGGATGGGGGGGATGGGGGGCGGGAGATGGGAGGATGTGGGGGGGGAGATGGGGGGATGTGGGGGGGGAGATGGGGGGATGGGGGGATGTGGGGGGGATGGGGGCGGGAGATGGGGGGATGTGGGGGGGAGATGGGGAGGATGGGGGGCGGGAGATGGGGGGATGTGGGGGGGAGATGGGGCGATATGGGGGGGAGATGGGACGGGAGATGGGGGATGTGGGGGGGGATGTGGGGGATATGGGGGGCGGGAGATGGGGGGATGTAGGGGGGGAGATGGGGGGGATGTGGGGCGGGAGATGGGGGGGATATGGGGAGGATGGGGGGCGGGAGATGGGGGGATGTGGGGGGGAGATGGGGGGGATGGGGGGCAGGAGATGGGGGGATGTGGGGGGGTTGGGGGGCAGAAGATGGGGGGATATGGGGGGGATGGGGGGGAACAGGGGGCGGGACATGGGGGGATGTGGGGGGGAGATGAGGGGATGGGGGGGGATGGGGGGGATGGGGGGTGGGAGATGGGAGGATGTGGGGGGGGAGATGGGGGGATGTGGGGGGGAGATGGGGGGATGTGGGGGGGATGGGGGGCGGGAGATGGGGGGATGGGGGGGGAGATGGGGGGGATGGGGGGGAACCGGGGGCAGGAGATGGGGGGGATGTAGAAGGTGATATGGGTGGATGGGGGGCAGGAGACAGGGGGATGTGGGGGGGGATATGGGGGGGATATGGGAGGGCAGTGGGCAGGAGATGGGGGGACATGGGGGGATGGGGGGGACGGACACGGGGACGTGGGGGGGGGTCACGAGGGGGGACAGGGGGGTGTGGGGGGACATGGGGGTGGCACAGGGGGACAGCTCGGTCATCCCCCCCCGGGCAGCTGCAGTGTCTGTGGGGCCGCCGTGGGGCGGGCTGGGGGGTCCCCGGGGGGGTGTTGGGGGGTCCCTGGTGGTTATGGGGTCGCCTGGGGGTCCCTATGGGGCAGGTGGGGGCCCTGTGGGTCACTGTGGGTCCCGGCAGGGCGAAGGAGGAGCTGGCGCAGGAGCTGGGGCTGGGGGCAGCCGTGGGGCAGCAGGGGTGGCCGTGGGGCAGCTGTGGGTCGCTGTGGGTCACTGTGGGTCCCGGCAGGGCGAAGGAGGAGCTGGCGCAGGAGCAGGACGAGTTCCGGCGACAGGTCCTGGACGGGCGGCAGCTCGCGCTGAAGGTCAGCGCCAACTCCGTCTACGGCTTCACCGGGGCCCAGGCCGGGCGCCTGCCCTGCCTCGAGATCTCCCAGGTGAGCCCCACGGCTGCCCCACGGCTGCCCCACGGCGTCCCACGGCACCCCACGGCGCCTCACACCATCCCTTGTCACTGCCCCATGGCATAGCCCCACAGCGCTGTGGGGCAGCAGGGCGCCTGCCCTGCCTCGAGATCTCCCAGGTGAGCCCCACGGCTGCCCCACGGCTGCCCCACGGCACCCCACGGCGCCTCACACCATCCCTTGTCACTGCCCCATGGCATAGCCCCACAGCGCTGTGGGGCAGCAGGGCGCCTGCCCTGCCTTGAGATCTCCCAGGTGAGCCCCACAGCTGCCCCACGGCTGCCCCACGGCACCCCACGGCGCCTCACACCATCCCTTGTCACTGCCCCATGGCATAGCCCCACAGCGCTGTGGGGCAGCAGGGCGCCTGCCCTGCCTCGAGATCTCCCAGGTGAGCCCCACAGCTGCCCCACGGCTGCCCCACAGCACCCCACGGCGCCTCACACCATCCCTTGTCACTGCCCCATGGCATAGCCCCACAGCGCTGTGGGGCAGCAGGGCGCCTGCCCTGCCTCGAGATCTCCCAGGTGAGCCCCATGGCTGCCCCGCAGCATCCCACGGTGCCCCACAGCATCCCATGGCTCTGCCCCACGGCTCAGCCCCACAGCGCTATGGGGCGGCTGCTCCCTGTCCAAGCTGGGTGCCTGCCCTGCCCTGAGGTCTCTTATGTGAGACCCACAGCGCTGCCCCATGGCTGCCCCATGGCACCCCCCGGTGCCCCACGGCACCCCACAGCACACCGTGGTGCCCTACAGCACCCCATAGCACCCCACAGCATGTGCTGCCCCCCAACACAGCCCCTGCAGCATCCCCTGCCCCACAGCATCCCCTGCCCCATGGCATCCCCCTGCCCCACAGCCCCCCGATGTCCCCGTGTCCCCCCCCCGCCCCACAGCGCCCCACAGCCCCCCGATGTCCCCGTGTCCCCCCCCGCCCCACAGCGCCCCACAGCCCCCAGATGTCCCCGTGTCCCCCCCCGCCCCACAGCGCCCCACAGCCCCCCGATGTCCCCGTGTCCCCCCAGAGCGTCACGGGCTTCGGGCGGCAGATGATCGAGCGGACGAAGCAGCTGGTGGAGAGCAAATACTGCCTGGCCCAGGGCTTCCCCGCCGACGCCAAGGTGGGCTGGGGGGCACGGGGGGGGCACGGGGGGGGCACGGGGGGTCCCCAGGGAGGGAGTTTTGGGGGTCCCGGGGGGGTCCCGAGGGCCTGGGGGGGTCCTGGGGGGCCTCAGGGGAGCGAATGGCTCTCGAATCAGGGGGAGTTGGGGGGTTTGGGGGAGCCCTGGGGGGTTTCTGGGGGTCTGGGGGGGGTTGGGGGTCTCGGGGGGGGTTTGGGGGGTCTCAGGGGGGTCCCTGGGAGGATGTTGGGGGTTCCGGGGGGGTCCCGAGGGCCTGGGAGGGTCCTGGGGGGCCCCAGGGGAGTGAGTAGCGCCCTAATCAGGGTGAGTTGGGGGGTTTGGGGGAGCCCTGGGGGGTTTCTGGGGGTCTGGGGGGGGTTGGGGGTCTCGGGGGGAGTTGGGGGCCCGGGGAGGGGTTCTGGGGGTGTCAGGGGCGTCCCCAGAGGGGGGTTTGGGGGTCCCGGGGTGGGGGGGTCCCGTAAGAGGGAGTAGAGCCCATCGGGGGAGTCCCGTTGATGCCACAGTGGGTCCCCAGGTGGGAGGGGGGGGGACGGGGGGGGGGGTCGGTTTTGGGGGTCCCCGCGGGGGGGGCTGAGGCCGTGTGCCCCCCAGGTGGTGTACGGGGACACGGACTCGGTGATGTGCCGCCTGGGGGTGACGTCGGTGGCCGAGGCCGTGGCGCTGGGCCGGGAGGCGGCCGCGTGGGTCTCCGGCCACTTCCCCCCCCCATCAAACTGGAGTTCGAGAAGGTCGGGGGGGGCCCTGTCCCCGGGGGGGGTCCCCATGTCCCCGGGGGGGTCCCCAGAGGGGTCCCCATGTCCCCAAAGGGGTCCCGGTGTCCCCAGGGGGGTCCCTAAGGGGGTCTCCATGTCCCCGGGGGGGGGCTCTGTTCCCAGGGGGGTCCCCATGTCCGGGGGGGTCCCTGTGTCTCTGGGGGGGTCCCCGTGTCCCCAAGGGGGGTCCCTGTGTCTCTGGGGGGGTCCCCATGTCTGGGGGGGGGGGAGCTCCATGTCCCCAAGGGGGGTCCCCATGTCCGGGGGGGGGCTCTGTGTCCCCAAGGGGGGTCCCCATGTCTGGGGGGGTCCCTGTGTCTCTGGGGGGGTCCCCATGTCTGGGGGGGTCCCCGTGTCTGGGGGGGGTCCCTGTGTCCCCAAGGGGGGTTCCCATGTCCGGGGGGGCTCCCTGTGTCTCTGGGGGGGTCCCCATGTCTGGGGGGGAACTCCCTGTGTCTTGGGGGGGTCCCCATGTCTGGGGGTCCCCCCGTGTCTGGGGGGGTCCCCATGTCTGGGGGGGGGGGCTCCATGTCCCCAAGGTGGGTCCCCATGTCTGGGGGGGCTCCCTGTGTTTCTGGGGGGGGTCCCCATGTCGGGGGGGGTCCCTGTGTCTGGGGGGGACTCCCTGTGTCTCTAGGGGAGTCCCGTGTCTGGGGGGGGTCCCCATGTCTGGGGGGGGGGGCTCCATGTCCCCAAGGGGGGTCCCCATGTCTGGGGGGGAGCTCTGTGTCTCTGGGGGGGGTCCCCATGTCTGGGGGGGCCCCCAAGTCTGGGGGGGGTCCCTGTGTCTCTGGAGGGGGTCCCCATGTCTGGGGGGGGGTCCCTGTGTCTCTGGGGGGGGTCCCCATGTCTGGGGGGGTCCCTGTGTCTCTGGAGGGGGTCCCCATGTCTGGGGGGGTCCCTGTGTCTGGGGGGGGTCCCCATGTCCCCAGGGGTGTCCCCATGTCTGAGGGGGACTCCCTGTGTCTCTGGAGGGGGTCCCCATGTCGGGGGGGTCCCCATATCCCCAAGGGAGGTCCCCATGTCCGGGGGGGCACTCCCCACCCCCCTGGGCCATCCCCCCAGCCCCGCCGTTACCCCCACCTCCCCGGGGCCGTCCCTCCCTGTGTCCGTCCGTGTTCCCCCCCATCTCGGGGGGGGGCCCGGCTGAGCTTGCCCCCCCCAGGTGTACTGGCCCTACCTGCTGATCAGCAAGAAGCGCTACGCGGGGCTCTGCTTCTCCTCCCGCCCGAGGCCGGCGCCAAACTGGACTGCAAAGGGCTGGAGGCCGTGCGCAGGGACAACTGTCCCCTGGCCGCCAACCTCGTCACCTCCTGCCTGCGCCGCATCCTGCTGCACCGGTGAGGGGGGGCGGGGGGCGACGGGGGGCGGGCGCACCCCAAGGTTTTGGGTGACCCCCCCCCTGGGGGGGGGGGGGAGGGGGGGATGGGGACACACACACGCAGCCCCAAAGCCGCTGATGTGCCTCCTGGGGGTTGGGGGGCACCCGGGACCCAGCTGGGGGGGGTCTCACCCCCACCACCCCCACCTCCAGGGATGCTATGGGGGGGTTTGGGGTCCCTCTGACCCCCCCCAGGACGCTATGGGGGGGTTGGGGTTCCTCTGACCCCCCCCAGGGACGCTATGGGGGGGTTTAGGGTCCCTCTGACCCCCCCCAGGGACGCTATGGGGGGTTTAGGGTCTCTCTGCCCCCCCCCAGGGAGGGTATGGGGGGGTTTGGGGTCCCAGTGATCCCCCCAGGGATGCTAGGGGGGGGTTGGGGTCCCTCTGACCCCCCCAGGAATGTTATGGCAGTGTTTGGGGTCCCAGTGACCCCCCCAGGGATGCTATGGGGGGGTTTAGGGTCCCTCTGACCCCCCCCAGGGACGCTATGGGGGGGTTTAGGGTCCCAGTGACCCCCCCAGGGACGCTATGGGGGGGTTTAGGGTCCCTCTGACCCCCCCCAGGGACGCTATGGGGGGGTTTGGGGTTCCTCTGACCCCCCCCAGGGAGGGTATGAGGTGATGTGGGGACCCTCTGACCCCCCCCAGGGACACTGTGGGGTGATGTGGGGGTCTCCAGTCCCCCCCGAACCCCCTTATTCCCCCCCAGGGATGCTGTAGGGTGATATGGGGCACCCCTTGACCCCCCATTTCCCCCCAGAGACCCCGTGGGGTGACATGGGGGTCTCCACCCCCCCGAACCCCCATTCCCCCCCCCAGCGGCCCCGAGGAGACAGTGACCCCCACAGGAGCTGCTCTCAGAGACCTCCTGTGGCATTTGGGGGTCCCCCACTCCCCCCTTTTCCCCCCATATCCCCCCCAGAGACCCCATGGGGTGACGTGGGGTCCCCACCCCCCCCTGAACCCCCTTTTCCCCCCCAGGGACCCCGAGGGGGCGGTGGCGCACGCCAAGGAGGTGATCTCGGACCTGCTGTGCAACCGGGTGGACATCTCGCAGCTCGTTATCACCAAGGAGCTAACGAGGGCCGCCAGCGCCTACGCCGCCCCCCAGGCCCACGTCCAGCTGGCCGAGAGGTGGGGGGACCCCCCTGCACCCCAAAACTGCCCCAACCCCAAAACGGGGCACCCCGGGGGAGGGGGGGGGGGCGTCCCCAGATAGGGAGGCGCAAAGTGGGGGGAGACCCAAAATAGGGACACCCCCACCACCATCCCCCAAATGGGGACCCCCTAACGGGCACCCCAAAACGGGACCCCCAAACAGGGACTCCCTAATGGGGACCCCAAAGGTGGACCCCCAAATGGGCACCCCAAAACGGGGACCCCCAAATGGGGACCCCCTAAAGGGGGACCCCCAAATGGGCACCCCAAAACGGGGACCCCCAAACAGGGACTCCCTAATGGGGACCCCCTAAAGGGGGACCCCCAAATGGGCACCCCAAAACTGGTCCCCCAAATCTACCCCCCCCTAAACGGGACCCCAAATCTGTCCCCTCCAAATCCGCCCCCTCCAAATGGGGACCCCAAATCTCCCCTCCCCCCCAAATCTGCCCCCCCCATATGGGCACCCCAAAACTGCCCCCCCAAATCTACTCCCTCTCAAACGGGGACCCTAAATCTGTCCCCCCAAATCTCCCCCCCCCCCAAATCTGCCCCCCCCATATGGGCACC
>NW_028128733.1:0-63930 GCF_965231255.1 Vanellus vanellus | reverse complement strand
CAGCAAAAGCTGGACGATTGTCTTTTTACCACCGGAGGGCGCCGAAAGTGAAAAAAGGCGCTTTTGAGGATAGAGTCCGCAGGAAAGCAGAGAGGGCTTAATTGTCTGTGGCATTTGAAAGGGTTCCAGGAGGCAGTGAGAACCAGCATTACTTTTCCCCGCTGGCACCTTTGCTGTGGCAGCAAAAGCTGGACGTTTGTCTTTTTTGCTCCGGAGGCTGCCGAAAGCGAAAACAGGTGCTTTTGAGGATGGAGTCCGCAGGAAAGCAGAGAGGGCCAAATTGTCTGGGGCATTTGAACAGGTTCCAGGAGGCAGTGAGAACCAGCATTACTTTTCCCCGCTGGCACCTTTGCTGTGGCAGCAAAAGCTGGACGTTTGTCTTTTTTGCTCCGGACGCTGCCGAAAGCGAAAACAGGTGCTTTTGATGATGGAGTCCGCAGGAAAGCAGAGAGGGCCAAATTGTCTGGGGCATTTGAAAGGGTTCCAGGAGGCAGTGAGAACCAGCATTACTTTTCCCCGCTGGCACCTTTGCTGTGGCAGCAAAAGCTGGACGTTTGTCTTTTTTGCTCCGGAGGCTGCCGAAAGCGAAAACAGGTGCTTTTGAGGATGGAGTCCACAGGAAAGCAGAGAGGGCCAAATTGTCTGTGGCATTTGAAAGGGTTCCAGGAGGCAGTGAGAACCAGCATCACTTTTCCCCGCTGGCACCTTTGCTGTGGCAGCAAAAGCTGGACGTTTGTCTTTTTACCACCGGAGGGCGCCGAAAGTGAAAAAAGGCGCTTTTGAGGATAGAGTCCGCAGGAAAGCAGAGAGGGCTTAATTGTCTGGGGCATTTGAAAGGGTTCCAGGAGGCAGTGAGAACCAGCATTACTTTTCCCCGCTGGCACCTTTGCTGTGGCAGCAAAAGCTGGACGTTTGTCTTTTTTGCTCTGGAGGCTGCCGAAAGCGAAAACAGGTGCTTTTGAGGATGGAGTCCGCAGGAAAGCAGAGAGGGCCAAATTGTCTGGGGCATTTGAAAGGGTTCCAGGAGGCAGTGAGAACCAGCATTACTTTTCCCCGCTGGCACCTTTGCTGTGGCAGCAAAAGCTGGACGTTTGTCTTTTTTGCTCCGGAGGTTGCCAAAAGCGAAAACAGGTGCTTTTGAGGATGGAGTCCGCAGGAAAGCAGAGAGGGCCAAATTGTCTGGGGCATTTGAAGAGGTTCCAGGAGGCAGTGAGAACCAGCATTACTTTTCCCCGCTGGCACCTTTGCTGTGGCAGCAAAAGCTGGACGTTTGTCTTTTTTGCTCCGGAGGCTGCCGAAAGCGAAAACAGGTGCTTTTGAGGATGGAGTCCACAGGAAAGTAGAGAGGGCCAAATTGTCTGTGGCATTTGAAAGGGTTCCAGGAGGCAGTGAGAACCAGCATTACTTTTCCCCGCTGGCACCTTTGCTGTGGCAGCAAAAGCTGGACGTTTGTCTTTTTTGCTCCGGACGCTGCCGAAAGCGAAAACAGGTGCTTTTGAGGATGGAGTCCGCAGGAAAGCAGAGAGGGCCAAATTGTCTGTGGCATTTGAAGGAGTTCCAGGAGGCAGTGAGAACCAGCATTACTTTTCCCTGCTGGCACCTTTGCTGTGGCAGCAAAAGCTGGACGTTTGTCTTTTTTGCTCCGGAGGGCGCCGAAAGCAAAAATAGGTGCTTTTGAGGATGGAGTCCGCAGGAAAGCAGAGAGGGCCAAATTGTCTGGGGCATTTGAAAGGGTTCCAGGAGGCAGTGAGAACCAGCATTACTTTTCCCCGCTGGCACCTTTGCTGTGGCAGCAAAAGCTGGACGTTTGTCTTTTTTGCTCCGGAGGTTGCCGAAAGCGAAAACAGGTGCTCTTGAGGATGGAGTCCGCAGGAAAGCAGAGAGGGCCAAATTGTCTGTGGCATTTGAAGAGGTTCCAGGAGGCAGTGAGAACCAGCATTACTTTTCCCCGCTGGCACCTTTGCTGTGGCAGCAAAAGCTGGACGTTTGTCTTTTTTGCTCCGGAGGCTGCCGAAAGCGAAAACAGGTGCTTTTGAGGATGGAGTCCGCAGGAAAGCAGAGAGGGCCAAATTGTCTGTGGCATTTGAAAGGGTTCCAGGAGGCAGTGAGAACCAGCATTACTTTTCCCCGCTGGCACCTTTGCTGTGGCAGCAAAAGCTGGACGTTTGTCTTTTTTGCTCCGGAGGCTGCCGAAAGCGAAAATAGGTGCTTTTGAGGATGGAGTCCGCAGGAAAGCAGAGAGGGCCAAATTGTCTGTGGCATTTGAAAGAGTTCCTGGAGGCAGTGAGAACCAGCATTACTTTTCCCCGCTGGCACCTTTGCTGTGGCAGCAAAAGCTGGACGTTTGTCTTTTTACCACCGGAGGGCGCCGAAAGTGAAAAAAGGCGCTTTTGAGGATAGAGTCCGCAGGAAAGCAGAGAGGGCCAAATTGTCAGGGGCATTTGAAAGGGTTCCAGGAGGCAGTGAGAACCAGCATTACTTTTCCCCGCTGGCACCTTTGCTGTGGCAGCAAAAGCTGGACGTTTGTCTTTTTTGCTCCGGAGGCTGCCGAAAGCGAAAATAGGTGCTTTTGAGGATGGAGTCCGCAGGAAAGCAGAGAGGGCCAAATTGTCTGGGGCATTTGAAAGGGTTCCAGGAGGCAGTGAGAACCAGCATCACTTTTCCCCGCTGGCACCATTGCTGTGGCAGCAAAAGCTGGACGTTTGTCTTTTTACCACCGGAGGGCGCCGAAAGTGAAAAAAGGCGCTTTTGAGGATAGAGTCCGCAGGAAAGCAGAGAGGGCTAAATTGTCTGTGGCATTTGAAAGGGTTCCAGGAGGCAGTGAGAACCAGCATTACTTTTCCCCGCTGGCACCTTTGCTGTGGCAGCAAAAGCTGGACGTTTGTCTTTTTTGCTCCGGAGGCTGCCGAAAGCGAAAACAGGTGCTTTTGAGGATGGAGTCCACAGGAAAGCAGAGAGGGCCAAATTGTCTGGGGCATTTGAAAGGGTTCCAGGAGGCAGTGAGAACCAGCATTACTTTTCCCCGCTGGCACCTTTGCTGTGGCAGCAAAAGCTGGACGTTTGTCTTTTTTGCTCCGGAGGTTGCCGAAAGCGAAAACAGGTGCTTTTGAGGATGGAGTCCGCAGGAAAGCAGAGAGGGCCAAATTGTCTGTGGCATTTGAAGGAGTTCCAGGAGGCAGTGAGAACCAGCATTACTTTTCCCTGCTGGCACCTTTGCTGTGGCAGCAAAAGCTGGACGTTTGTCTTTTTTGCTCCGGAGGGCGCCGAAAGCAAAAATAGGTTCTTTTGAGGATGGAGTCCGCAGGAAAGCAGAGAGGGCCAAATTGTCTGTGGCATTTGAAAGGGTTCCAGGAGGCAGTGAGAACCAGCATTACTTTTCCCCGCTGGCACCTTTGCTGTGGCAGCAAAACCTGGACGTTTGTCTTTTTTGCTCCGGAGGTTGCCGAAAGCGAAAACAGGTGCTTTTGAGGATGGAGTCCGCAGGAAAGCAGAGAGGGCCAAATTGTCTGGGGCATTTGAAAGGGTTCCAGGAGGCAGTGAGAACCAGCATTACTTTTCCCCGCTGGCACCTTTGCTGTGGCAGCAAAAGCTGGACGTTTGTCTTTTTTGCTCCGGAGGCTGCCGAAAGCGAAAACAGGTGCTCTTGAGGATGGAGTCCACAGGAAAGCAGAGAGGGCCAAATTGTCTGTGGCATTTGAAAGGGTTCCAGGAGGCAGTGAGAACCAGCATTACTTTTCCCCGCTGGCACCTTTGCTGTGGCAGCAAAAGCTGGACGTTTTTCTTTTTTGCTCCGGAGGCTGCCGAAAGCGAAAATAGGTGCTTTTGAGGATGGAGTCCGCAGGAAAGCAGAGAGGGCCAAATTGTCTGTGGCATTTGAAAGAGTTCCAGGAGGCAGTGAGAACCAGCATTACTTTTCCCCGCTGGCACCTTTGCTGTGGCAGCAAAACCTGGACGTTTGTCTTTTTACCACCGGAGGGCGCCGAAAGTGAAAAAAGGCGCTTTTGAGGATAGAGTCCGCAGGAAAGCAGAGAGGGCCAAATTGTCAGGGGCATTTGAAAGGGTTCCAGGAGGCAGTGAGAACCAGCATTACTTTTCCCCGCTGGCACCTTTGCTGTGGCAGCAAAAGCTGGACGTTTGTCTTTTTTGCTCCGGAGGCTGCCAAAAGCGAAAACAGGTGCTTTTGAGGATGGAGTCCACAGGAAAGCAGAGAGGGCCAAATTGTCTGGGGCATTTGAAAGGGTTCCAGGAGGCAGTGAGAACCAGCATTACTTTTCCCCGCTGGCACCTTTGCTGTGGCAGCAAAAGCTGGACGTTTGTCTTTTTTGCTCCGGAGGCTGCCGAAAGCGAAAACAGGTGCTTTTGAGGATGGAGTCCGCAGGAAAGCAGAGAGGGCCAAATTGTCTGTGGCATTTGAAAGGGTTCCAGGAGGCAGTGAGAACCAGCATTACTTTTCCCCGCTGGCACCTTTGCTGTGGCAGCAAAAGCTGGACGTTTGTCTTTTTTGCTCCGGAGGTTGCCGAAAGCGAAAACAGGTGCTTTTGAGGATGGAGTCCGCAGGAAAGCAGAGAGGGCCAAATTGTCTGGGGCATTTGAAAGGGTTCCAGGAGGCAGTGAGAACCAGCATTACTTTTCCCCGCTGGCACCTTTGCTGTGGCAGCAAAAGCTGGACGTTTGTCTTTTTTGCTCCGGACGCTGCCGAAAGCGAAAACAGGTGCTTTTGAGGATGGAGTCCGCAGGAAAGCAGAGAGGGCCAAATTGTCTGGGGCATTTGAAAGGGTTCCAGGAGGCAGTGAGAACCAGCATTACTTTTCCCCGCTGGCACCTTTGCTGTGGCAGCAAAAGCTGGACGTTTGTATTTTTTGCAATGGAGGCTGCCGAAAGCGAAAACAGGTGCTTTTGAGGATGGAGTCCGCAGGAAAGCAGAGAGGGCCAAATTGTCTGTGGCATTTGAAAGGGTTCCAGGAGGCAGTGAGAACCAGCATTACTTTTCCCCGCTGGCACCTTTGCTGTGGCAGCAAAAGCTGGACGTTTGTCTTTTTTGCTCCGGAGGCTGCCGAAAGTGAAAACAGGTGCTTTTGAGGATGGAGTCCGCAGGAAAGCAGAGAGGGCCAAATTGTCTGTGGCATTTGAAGAGGTTCCAGGAGGCAGTGAGAACCAGCATTACTTTTCCCCGCTGGTACCTTTGCTGTGGCAGCAAAAGCTGGACGTTTGTCTTTTTTGCTCCGGAGGGCGCCGAAAGCAAAAATAGGTTCTTTTGAGGATGGAGTCCGCAGGAAAGCAGAGAGGGCCAAATTGTCTGGGGCATTTGAAAGGGTTCCAGGAGGCAGTGAGAACCAGCATTACTTTTCCCCGCTGGCACCTTTGCTGTGGCAGCAAAAGCTGGACGTTTGTCTTTTTTGCTCCGGACGCTGCCGAAAGCGAAAACAGGTGCTTTTGAGGATGGAGTCCGCAGCAAAGCAGAGAGGGCCAAATTGTCTGTGGCATTTGAAAGGGTTCCAGGAGGCAGTGAGAACCAGCATTACTTTTCCCCGCTGGCACCTTTGCTGTGGCAGCAAAAGCTGGACGTTTGTCTTTTTTGCTCCGGAGGCTGCCGAAAGCGAAAACAGCTGCTTTTGAGGATGGAGTCCGCAGCAAAGCAGAGAGGGCCAAATTGTCTGTGGCATTTGAAAGGGTTCCAGGAGGCAGTGAGAACCAGCATTACTTTTCCCCGCTGGCACCTTTGCTGTGGCAGCAAAAGCTGGACGTTTGTCTTTTTTGCTCCGGAGGCTGCCGAAAGCGAAAACAGGTGCTTTTGAGGATGGAGTCCGCAGGAAAGCAGAGAGGGCCAAATTGTCTGTGGCATTTGAAAGGGTTCCAGGAGGCAGTGAGAACCAGCATTACTTTTCCCCGCTGGCACCTTTGCTGTGGCAGCAAAAGCTGGACGTTTGTCTTTTTTGCTCCGGAGGCTGCCGAAAGCGAAAACAGGTGCTTTTGAGGATGGAGTCCGCAGGAAAGCAGAGAGGGCCAAATTGTCTGTGGCATTTGAAAGGGTTCCAGGAGGCAGTGAGAACCAGCATTACTTTTCCCCGCTGGCACCTTTGCTGTGGCAGCAAAAGCTGGACGTTTGTCTTTTTTGCTCCGGAGGCTGCCGAAAGCGAAAACAGGTGCTTTTGAGGATGGAGTCCACAGGAAAGCAGAGAGGGCCAAATTGTCTGTGGCATTTGAAAGGGTTCCAGGAGGCAGTGAGAACCAGCATTACTTTTCCCCGCTGGCACCTTTGCTGTGGCAGCAAAAGCTGGACGTTTGTCTTTTTTGCTCCGGAGGCTGCCGAAAGCGAAAATAGGTGCTTTTGAGGATAGAGTCCGCAGGAAAGCAGAGAGGGCTTAATTGTCTGGGGCATTTGAAAGGGTTCCAGGAGGCAGTGAGAACCAGCATTACTTTTCCCCGCTGGCACCTTTGCTGTGGCAGCAAAAGCTGGACGTTTGTCTTTTTTGCTCCGGAGGCTGCCGAAAGCGAAAACAGGTGCTTTTGAGGATGGAGTCCGCAGGAAAGCAGAGAGGGCCAAATTGTCTGGGGCATTTGAACAGGTTCCAGGAGGCAGTGAGAACCAGCATTACTTTTCCCCGCTGGCACCTTTGCTGTGGCAGCAAAAGCTGGACGTTTGTCTTTTTACCACCGGAGGGCGCCGAAAGTGAAAAAAGCCGCTTTAGAGGATAGAGTCCGCAGGAAAGCAGAGAGGGCCAAATTGTCAGGGGCATTTGAAAGGGTTCCAGGAGGCAGTGAGAACCAGCATTACTTTTCCCCGCTGGCACCTTTGCTGTGGCAGCAAAAGCTGGCCGTTTGTCTTTTTTGCTCCGGAGGCTGCCGAAAGCGAAAACAGGTGCTTTTGAGGATGGAGTCCACAGGAAAGCAGAGAGGGCCAAATTGTCTGGGGCATTTGAAAGGGTTCCAGGAGGCAGTGAGAACCAGCATTACTTTTCCCCGCTGGCACCTTTGCTGTGGCAGCAAAAGCTGGACGTTTGTCTTTTTTGCTCCGGAGGCTGCCGAAAGCGAAAACAGGTGCTTTTGAGGATGGAGTCCGCAGGAAAGCAGAGAGGGCCAAATTGTCTGTGGCATTTGAAAGGGTTCCAGGAGGCAGTGAGAACCAGCATTACTTTTCCCCGCTGGCACCTTTGCTGTGGCAGCAAAAGCTGGACGTTTGTCTTTTTTGCTCCGGAGGTTGCCAAAAGCGAAAACAGGTGCTTTTGAGGATGGAGTCCGCAGGAAAGCAGAGAGGGCCAAATTGTCTGGGGCATTTGAAAGGGTTCCAGGAGGCAGTGAGAACCAGCATTACTTTTCCCCGCTGGCACCTTTGCTGTGGCAGCAAAAGCTGGACGTTTGTCTTTTTTGCTCCGGAGGCTGCCGAAAGCGAAAACAGGTGCTTTTGAGGATGGAGTCCGCAGGAAAGCAGAGAGGGCCAAATTGTCTGTGGCATTTGAAAGGGTTCCAGGAGGCAGTGAGAACCAGCATTACTTTTCCCCGCTGGCACCTTTGCTGTGGCAGCAAAAGCTGGACGTTTGTATTTTTTGCAATGGAGGCTGCCGAAAGCGAAAACAGGTGCTTTTGAGGATGGAGTCCGCAGGAAAGCAGAGAGGGCCAAATTGTCTGTGGCATTTGAAAGGGTTCCAGGAGGCAGTGAGAACCAGCATTACTTTTCCCCGCTGGCACCTTTGCTGTGGCAGCAAAAGCTGGACGTTTGTCTTTTTTGCTCCGGAGGCTGCCGAAAGTGAAAACAGGTGCTTTTGAGGATGGAGTCCGCAGGAAAGCAGAGAGGGCCAAATTGTCTGTGGCATTTGAAGAGGTTCCAGGAGGCAGTGAGAACCAGCATTACTTTTCCCCGCTGGTACCTTTGCTGTGGCAGCAAAAGCTGGACGTTTGTCTTTTTTGCTCCGGAGGGCGCCGAAAGCAAAAATAGGTTCTTTTGAGGATGGAGTCCGCAGGAAAGCAGAGAGGGCCAAATTGTCTGTGGCATTTGAAAGGGTTCCAGGAGGCAGTGAGAACCAGCATTACTTTTCCCCGCTGGCACCTTTGCTGTGGCAGCAAAAGCTGGACGTTTGTCTTTTTTGCTCCGGAGGCTGCCGAAAGCGAAAATAGGTGCTTTTGAGGATGGAGTCCGCAGGAAAGCAGAGAGGGCCAAATTGTCTGTGGCATTTGAAAGAGTTCCAGGAGGCAGTGAGAACCAGCATTACTTTTCCCCGCTGGCACCTTTGCTGTGGCAGCAAAAGCTGGCCGTTTGTCTTTTTTGCTCCGGAGGCTGCCGAAAGCGAAAATAGGTGCTTTTGAGGATGGAGTCCGCAGGAAAGCAGAGAGGGCCAAATTGTCTGTGGCATTTGAAAGAGTTCCAGGAGGCAGTGAGAACCAGCATCACTTTTCCCCGCTGGCACCTTTGCTGTGGCAGCAAAAGCTGGACGTTTGTCTTTTTACCACCGGAGGGCGCCGAAAGTGAAAAAAGGCGCTTTTGAGGATAGAGTCCGCAGGAAAGCAGAGAGGGCTTAATTGTCTGTGGCATTTGAAAGGGTTCCAGGAGGCAGTGAGAACCAGCATTACTTTTCCCCGCTGGCACCTTTGCTGTGGCAGCAAAAGCTGGACGTTTGTCTTTTTTGCTCCGGAGGCTGCCGAAAGCAAAAACAGGTGCTTTTGAGGATGGAGTCCGCAGGAAAGCAGAGAGGGCCAAATTGTCTGTGGCATTTGAAAGGGTTCCAGGAGGCAGTGAGAACCAGCATTACTTTTCCCCGCTGGCACCTTTGCTGTGGCAGCAAAAGCTGGACGTTTGTCTTTTTTGCTCCGGAGGTTGCCGAAAGCGAAAACAGGTGCTTTTGAGGATGGAGTCCGCAGGAAAGCAGAGAGGGCCAAATTGTCTGGGGCATTTGAAAGGGTTCCAGGAGGCAGTGAGAACCAGCATCACTTTTCCCCGCTGGCACCTTTGCTGTGGCAGCAAAAGCTGGACGTTTGTCTTTTTTGCTCCGGAGGCTGCCGAAAGCGAAAATAGGTGCTTTTGAGGATGGAGTCCGCAGGAAAGCAGAGAGGGCCAAATTTTCTGTGGCATTTGAAAGGGTTCCAGGAGGCAGTGAGAACCAGCATCACTTTTCCCCGCTGGCACCTTTGCTGTGGCAGCAAAAGCTGGACGTTTGTCTTTTTACCACCGGAGGGCGCCGAAAGTGAAAAAAGGCGCTTTTGAGGATAGAGTCCGCAGGAAAGCAGAGAGGGCTTAATTGTCTGGGGCATTTGAAAGGGTTCCAGGAGGCAGTGAGAACCAGCATTACTTTTCCACGCTGGCACCTTTGCTGTGGCAGCAAAAGCTGGACGTTTGTCTTTTTTGCTCCGGAGGCTGCCGAAAGCGAAAACAGGTGCTTTTGAGGATGGAGTCCGCAGGAAAGCAGAGAGGGCCAAATTGTCTGGGGCATTTGAAAGGGTTCCAGGAGGCAGTGAGAACCAGCATTACTTTTCCCCGCTGGCACCTTTGCTGTGGCAGCAAAAGCTGGACGTTTGTCTTTTTTGCTCCGGAGGTTCCTGAAAGCGAAAACAGGTGCTTTTGAGGATGGAGTCCGCAGGAAAGCAGAGAGGGCCAAATTGTCTGGGGCATTTGAAAGGGTTCCAGGAGGCAGTGAGAACCAGCATTACTTTTCCCCGCTGGCACCTTTGCTGTGGCAGCAAAAGCTGGACGTTTGTATTTTTTGCAATGTAGGCTGCCGAAAGCGAAAACAGGTGCTTTTGAGGATGGAGTCCGCAGGAAAGCAGAGAGGGCCAAATTGTCTGTGGCATTTGAAAGGGTTCCAGGAGGCAGTGAGAACCAGCATTACTTTTCCCCGCTGGCACCTTTGCTGTGGCAGCAAAAGCTGGACGTTTGTCTTTTTTGCTCCGGAGGCTGCCGAAAGCGAAAACAGGTGCTTTTGAGGATGGAGTCCGCAGGAAAGCAGAGAGGGCCAAATTGTCTGGGGCATTTGAAAGGGTTCCAGGAGGCAGTGAGAACCAGCATTACTTTTCCCCGCTGGCACCTTTGCTGTGGCAGCAAAAGCTGGACGTTTGTCTTTTTTGCTCCGGACGCTGCCGAAAGCGAAAACAGGTGCTTTTGAGGATGGAGTCCACAGGAAAGCAGAGAGGGCCAAATTGTCTGTGGCATTTGAAAGGGTTCCAGGAGGCAGTGAGAACCAGCATCACTTTTCCCCGCTGGCACCTTTGCTGTGGCAGCAAAAGCTGGACGTTTGTCTTTTTTGCTCCGGACGCTGCCGAAAGCGAAAATAGGTGCTTTTGAGGATGGAGTCCGCAGGAAAGCAGAGAGGGCCAAATTGTCTGTGGCATTTGAAAGAGTTCCAGGAGGCAGTGAGAACCAGCATCACTTTTCCCCGCTGGCACCTTTGCTGTGGCAGCAAAAGCTGGACGTTTGTCTTTTTACCACCGGAGGGCGCCGAAAGTGAAAAAAGGCGCTTTTGAGGATAGAGTCCGCAGGAAAGCAGAGAGGGCTTAATTGTCTGGGGCATTTGAAAGAGTTCCAGGAGGCAGTGAGAACCAGCATTACTTTTCCCCGCTGGCACCTTTGCTGTGGCAGCAAAAGCTGGACGTTTGTCTTTTTTGCTCCGGAGGTTGCCGAAAGCGAAAACAGGTGGTTTTGAGGATGGAGTCCGCAGGAAAGCAGAGAGGGCCAAATTGTCTGTGGCATTTGAAGGAGTTCCAGGAGGCAGTGAGAACCAGCATTACTTTTCCCTGCTGGCACCTTTGCTGTGGCGGCAAAAGCTGGACGTTTGTCTTTTTTGCTCCGGAGGGCGCCGAAAGCAAAAATAGGTTCTTTTGAGGATGGAGTCCGCAGGAAAGCAGAGAGGGCCAAATTGTCTGTGGCATTTGAAAGGGTTCCAGGAGGCAGTGAGAACCAGCATTACTTTTCCCCGCTGGCACCTTTGCTGTGGCAGCAAAAGCTGGACGTTTGTCTTTTTTGCTCCGGAGGTTCCTGAAAGCGAAAACAGGTGCTTTTGAGGATGGAGTCCGCAGGAAAGCAGAGAGGGCCAAATTGTCTGGGGCATTTGAACAGGTTCCAGGAGGCAGTGAGAACCAGCATTACTTTTCCCCGCTGGCACCTTTGCTGTGGCAGCAAAAGCTGGACGTTTGTCTTTTTTGCTCCGGAGGCTGCCGAAAGCGAAAACAGGTGCTTTTGAGGATGGAGTCCGCAGGAAAGCAGAGAGGGCCAAATTGTCTGGGGCATTTGAAAGGGTTCCAGGAGGCAGTGAGAACCAGCATTACTTTTCCCCGCTGGCACCTTTGCTGTGGCAGCAAAAGCTGGACGTTTGTCTTTTTTGCTCCGGAGGCTGACGAAAGCGAAAACAGGTGCTTTTGAGGATGGAGTCCACAGGAAAGCAGAGAGGGCCAAATTGTCCGTGGCATTTGAAAGAGTTCCAGGAGGCAGTGAGAACCAGCATTACTTTTCCCCGCTGGCACCTTTGCTGTGGCAGCAAAAGCTGGACGTTTGTCTTTTTTGCTCCAGAGGCTGCCGAAAGCGAAAACAGGTGCTTTTGAGGATGGAGTCCACAGGAAAGCAGAGAGGGCCAAATTGTCTGGGGCATTTGAAAGGGTTCCAGGAGGCAGTGAGAACCAGCATTACTTTTCCCCGCTGGCACCTTTGCTGTGGCAGCAAAAGCTGGACGTTTGTCTTTTTTGCTCCGGAGGCTGCCGAAAGCGAAAATAGGTGCTTTTGAGGATGGAGTCCGCAGGAAAGCAGAGAGGGCCAAATTGTCTGTGGCATTTGAAAGGGTTCCAGGAGGCAGTGAGAACCAGCATTACTTTTCCCCGCTGGCACCTTTGCTGTGGCAGCAAAAGCTGGACGTTTGTCTTTTTACCACCGGAGGGCGCCGAAAGTGAAAAAAGGCGCTTTTGAGGATAGAGTCCGCAGGAAAGCAGAGAGGGCCAAATTGTCTGTGGCATTTGAAAGGGTTCCAGGAGGCAGTGAGAACCAGCATTACTTTTCCCCGCTGGCACCTTTGCTGTGGCAGCAAAAGCTGGACGTTTGTCTTTTTTGCTCCGGAGGCTGCCGAAAGCGAAAACAGGTGCTTTTGAGGATGGAGTCCACAGGAAAGCAGAGAGGGCCAAATTGTCTGTGGCATTTGAAAGGGTTCCAGGAGGCAGTGAGAACCAGCATTACTTTTCCCCGCTGGCACCTTTGCTGTGGCAGCAAAAGCTGGACGTTTGTCTTTTTTGCTCCGGAGGTTGCCGAAAGCGAAAACAGGTGCTTTTGAGGATGGAGTCCGCAGGAAAGCAGAGAGGGCCAAATTGTCTGTGGCATTTGAAGGAGTTCCAGGAGGCAGTGAGAACCAGCATTACTTTTCCCTGCTGGCACCTTTGCTGTGGCAGCAAAAGCTGGACGTTTGTCTTTTTTGCTCCGGAGGGCGCCGAAAGGGAAAATAGGTTCTTTTGAGGATGGAGTCCGCAGGAAAGCAGAGAGGGCCAAATTGTCTGTGGCATTTGAAAGGGTTCCAGGAGGCAGTGGGAACCAGCATTACTTTTCCCCGCTGGCACCTTTGCTGTGGCAGCAAAAGCTGGACGTTTGTCTTTTTTGCTCCGGAGGTTCCTGAAAGCGAAAACAGGTGCTTTTGAGGATGGAGTCCGCAGGAAAGCAGAGAGGGCCAAATTGTCTGGGGCATTTGAAGAGGTTCCAGGAGGCAGTGAGAACCAGCATTACTTTTCCCCGCTGGCACCTTTGCTGTGGCAGCAAAAGCTGGACGTTTGTCTTTTTTGCTCCGGAGGCTGCCGAAAGCGAAAACAGGTGCTTTTGAGGATGGAGTCCGCAGGAAAGCAGAGAGGGCCAAATTGTCTGGGGCATTTGAAAGGGTTCCAGGAGGCAGTGAGAACCAGCATTACTTTTCCCCGCTGGCACCTTTGCTGTGGCAGCAAAAGCTGGACGTTTGTCTTTTTTGCTCCGGAGGCTGCCGAAAGCGAAAACAGGTGCTTTTGAGGATGGAGTCCACAGGAAAGCAGAGAGGGCCAAATTGTCTGTGGCATTTGAAAGAGTTCCAGGAGGCAGTGAGAACCAGCATTACTTTTCCCCGCTGGCACCTTTGCTGTGGCAGCAAAAGCTGGACGTTTGTCTTTTTACCACCGGAGGGCGCCGAAAGTGAAAAAAGGCGCTTTTGAGGATAGAGTCCGCAGGAAAGCAGAGAGGGCCAAATTGTCTGTGGCATTTGAAAGGGTTCCAGGAGGCAGTGAGAACCAGCATTACTTTTCCCCGCTGGCACCTTTGCTGTGGCAGCAAAAGCTGGACGTTTGTCTTTTTTGCTCCGGAGGCTGCCGAAAGCGAAAACAGGTGCTTTTGAGGATGGAGTCCACAGGAAAGCAGAGAGGGCCAAATTGTCTGTGGCATTTGAAAGGGTTCCAGGAGGCAGTGAGAACCAGCATTACTTTTCCCCGCTGGCACCTTTGCTGTGGCAGCAAAAGCTGGACGTTTGTCTTTTTTGCTCCAGAAGGCGCCGAAAGGGAAAATAGGTTCTTTTGAGGATGGAGTCCGCAGGAAAGCAGAGAGGGCCAAATTGTCTGTGGCATTTGAAAGGGTTCCAGGAGGCAGTGAGAACCAGCATTACTTTTCCACGCTGGCACCTTTGCTGTGGCAGCAAAAGCTGGACGTTTGTCTTTTTTGCTCCGGAGGCTGCCGAAAGCGAAAACAGGTGCTTTTGAGGATAGAGTCCGCAGGAAAGCAGAGAGGGCCAAATTGTCTGTGGCATTTGAAAGGGTTCCAGGAGGCAGTGAGAACCAGCATTACTTTTCCCCGCTGGCACCTTTGCTGTGGCAGCAAAAGCTGGCCGTTTGTCTTTTTTGCTCCGGAGGCTGCCGAAAGTGAAAACAGGTGCTTTTGAGGATGGAGTCCGCAGGAAAGCAGAGAGGGCCAAATTGTCTGTGGCATTTGAAGAGGTTCCAGGAGGCAGTGAGAACCAGCATTACTTTTCCCCGCTGGCACCTTTGCTGTGGCAGCAAAAGCTGGACGTTTGTCTTTTTTGCTCCGGAGGCTGCCGAAAGCGAAAACAGGTGCTTTTGAGGATAGAGTCCGCAGGAAAGCAGAGAGGGCCAAATTGTCTGTGGCATTTGAAAGGGTTCCAGGAGGCAGTGAGAACCAGCATTACTTTTCCCCGCTGGCACCTTTGCTGTGGCAGCAAAAGCTGGCCGTTTGTCTTTTTTGCTCCGGAGGCTGCCGAAAGTGAAAACAGGTGCTTTTGAGGATGGAGTCCGCAGGAAAGCAGAGAGGGCCAAATTGTCTGTGGCATTTGAAGAGGTTCCAGGAGGCAGTGAGAACCAGCATTACTTTTCCCCGCTGGCACCTTTGCTGTGGCAGCAAAAGCTGGACGTTTGTCTTTTTTGCTCCGGAGGCTGCCGAAAGCGAAAACAGGTGCTTTTGAGGATGGAGTCCACAGGAAAGCAGAGAGGGCCAAATTGTCTGTGGCATTTGAAAGGGTTCCAGGAGGCAGTGAGAACCAGCATTACTTTTCCCCACTGGCACCTTTGCTGTGGCAGCAAAAGCTGGACGTTTGTCTTTTTTGCTCCGGAGGCTGCCGAAAGCGAAAATAGGTGCTTTTGAGGATGGAGTCCGCAGGAAAGCAGAGAGGGCCAAATTGTCTGTGGCATTTGAAAGAGTTCCAGGAGGCAGTGAGAACCAGCATTACTTTTCCCCGCTGGCACCTTTGCTGTGGCAGCAAAAGCTGGACGTTTGTCTTTTTACCACCGGAGGGCGCCGAAAGTGAAAAAAGGCGCTTTTGAGGATAGAGTCCGCAGGAAAGCAGAGAGGGCTTAATTGTCTGGGGCATTTGAAAGGGTTCCAGGAGGCAGTGAGAACCAGCATTACTTTTCCCCGCTGGCACCTTTGCTGTGGCAGCAAAAGCTGGACGTTTGTCTTTTTTGCTCCGGAGGCTGCCGAAAGCGAAAACAGGTGCTTTTGAGGATGGAGTCCGCAGGAAAGCAGAGAGGGCCAAATTGTCTGTGGCATTTGAAAGAGTTCCAGGAGGCAGTGAGAACCAGCATTACTTTTCCCCGCTGGCACCTTTGCTGTGGCAGCAAAAGCTGGACGTTTGTCTTTTTACCACCGGAGGGCGCCGAAAGTGAAAAAAGGCGCTTTTGAGGATAGAGTCCGCAGGAAAGCAGAGAGGGCTTAATTGTCTGGGGCATTTGAAAGGGTTCCAGGAGGCAGTGAGAACCAGCATTACTTTTCCCCGCTGGCACCTTTGCTGTGGCAGCAAAAGCTGGACGTTTGTCTTTTTTGCTCCGGAGGCTGCCGAAAGCGAAAACAGGTGCTTTTGAGGATGGAGTCCGCAGGAAAGCAGAGAGGGCCAAATTGTCTGGGGCATTTGAACAGGTTCCAGGAGGCAGTGAGAACCAGCATTACTTTTCCCCGCTGGCACCTTTGCTGTGGCAGCAAAAGCTGGACGTTTGTCTTTTTTGCTCCGGAGGCTGCCGAAAGCGAAAACAGGTGCTTTTGAGGATGGAGTCCGCAGGAAAGCAGAGAGGGCCAAATTGTCTGGGGCATTTGAAAGGGTTCCAGGAGGCAGTGAGAACCAGCATTACTTTTCCCCGCTGGCACCTTTGCTGTGGCAGCAAAAGCTGGACGTTTGTCTTTTTTGCTCCGGAGGCTGCCGGAAGCGAAAACAGGTGCTTTTGAGGATGGAGTCCACAGGAAAGCAGAGAGGGCCAAATTGTCTGGGGCATTTGAAAGGGTTCCAGGAGGCAGTGAGAACCAGCATCACTTTTCCCCGCTGGCACCTTTGCTGTGGCAGCAAAAGCTGGACGTTTGTCTTTTTTGCTCCGGAGGCTGCCGAAAGCGAAAATAGGTGCTTTTGAGGATGGAGTCCGCAGGAAAGCAGAGAGGGCCAAATTGTCTGTGGCATTTGAAAGAGTTCCAGGAGGCAGTGAGAACCAGCATCACTTTTCCCCGCTGGCACCTTTGCTGTGGCAGCAAAAGCTGGACGTTTGTCTTTTTACCACCGGAGGGCGCCGAAAGTGAAAAAAGGCGCTTTTGAGGATAGAGTCCGCAGGAAAGCAGAGAGGGCTTAATTGTCTGGGGCATTTGAAAGGGTTCCAGGAGGCAGTGAGAACCAGCATTACTTTTCCCCGCTGGCACCTTTGCTGTGGCAGCAAAAGCTGGACGTTTGTCTTTTTTGCTCCGGAGGCTGCCGAAAGCGAAAACAGGTGCTTTTGAGGATGGAGTCCGCAGGAAAGCAGAGAGGGCCAAATTGTCTGTGGCATTTGAAGGAGTTCCAGGAGGCAGTGAGAACCAGCATTACTTTTCCCTGCTGGCACCTTTGCTGTGGCAGCAAAAGCTGGACGTTTGTCTTTTTTGCTCTTGAGGGCGCCGAAAGCAAAAATAGGTGCTTTTGAGGATGGAGTCCGCAGGAAAGCAGAGAGGGCCAAATTGTCTGTGGCATTTGAAAGGGTTCCAGGAGGCAGTGAGAACCAGCATTACTTTTCCCCGCTGGCACCTTTGCTGTGGCAGCAAAACCTGGACGTTTGTCTTTTTACCACCGGAGGGCGCCGAAAGTGAAAAAAGGCGCTTTTGAGGATAGAGTCCGCAGGAAAGCAGAGAGGGCTAAATTGTCTGTGGCATTTGAAAGGGTTCCAGGAGGCAGTGAGAACCAGCATTACTTTTCCCCGCTGGCACCTTTGCTGTGGCAGCAAAAGCTGGACGTTTGTCTTTTTTGCTCCGGAGGCTGCCGAAAGCGAAAATAGGTGCTTTTGAGGATGGAGTCCGCAGGAAAGCAGAGAGGGCCAAATTGTCTGTGGCATTTGAAAGAGTTCCAGGAGGCAGTGAGAACCAGCATCACTTTTCCCCGCTGGCACCTTTGCTGTGGCAGCAAAAGCTGGCCGTTTGTCTTTTTTGCTCCGGAGGCTGCCGAAAGCGAAAATAGGTGCTTTTGAGGATGGAGTCCGCAGGAAAGCAGAGAGGGCCAAATTGTCTGTGGCATTTGAAAGAGTTCCAGGAGGCAGTGAGAACCAGCATCACTTTTCCCCGCTGGCACCTTTGCTGTGGCAGCAAAAGCTGGACGTTTGTCTTTTTACCACCGGAGGGCGCCGAAAGTGAAAAAAGGCGCTTTTGAGGATAGAGTCCGCAGGAAAGCAGAGAGGGCTTAATTGTCTGTGGCATTTGAAAGGGTTCCAGGAGGCAGTGAGAACCAGCATTACTTTTCCCCGCTGGCACCTTTGCTGTGGCAGCAAAAGCTGGACGTTTGTCTTTTTTGCTCCGGAGGCTGCCGAAAGCAAAAACAGGTGCTTTTGAGGATGGAGTCCGCAGGAAAGCAGAGAGGGCCAAATTGTCTGTGGCATTTGAAAGGGTTCCAGGAGGCAGTGAGAACCAGCATTACTTTTCCCCGCTGGCACCTTTGCTGTGGCAGCAAAAGCTGGACGTTTGTCTTTTTTGCTCCGGAGGTTGCCGAAAGCGAAAACAGGTGCTTTTGAGGATGGAGTCCGCAGGAAAGCAGAGAGGGCCAAATTGTCTGGGGCATTTGAAAGGGTTCCAGGAGGCAGTGAGAACCAGCATCACTTTTCCCCGCTGGCACCTTTGCTGTGGCAGCAAAAGCTGGACGTTTGTCTTTTTTGCTCCGGAGGCTGCCGAAAGCGAAAATAGGTGCTTTTGAGGATGGAGTTCGCAGGAAAGCAGAGAGGGCCAAATTTTCTGTGGCATTTGAAAGGGTTCCAGGAGGCAGTGAGAACCAGCATCACTTTTCCCCGCTGGCACCTTTGCTGTGGCAGCAAAAGCTGGACGTTTGTCTTTTTACCACCGGAGGGCGCCGAAAGTGAAAAAAGGCGCTTTTGAGGATAGAGTCCGCAGGAAAGCAGAGAGGGCTTAATTGTCTGGGGCATTTGAAAGGGTTCCAGGAGGCAGTGAGAACCAGCATTACTTTTCCACGCTGGCACCTTTGCTGTGGCAGCAAAAGCTGGACGTTTGTCTTTTTTGCTCCGGAGGCTGCCGAAAGCGAAAACAGGTGCTTTTGAGGATGGAGTCCGCAGGAAAGCAGAGAGGGCCAAATTGTCTGGGGCATTTGAAAGGGTTCCAGGAGGCAGTGAGAACCAGCATTACTTTTCCCCGCTGGCACCTTTGCTGTGGCAGCAAAAGCTGGACGTTTGTCTTTTTTGCTCCGGAGGTTCCTGAAAGCGAAAACAGGTGCTTTTGAGGATGGAGTCCGCAGGAAAGCAGAGAGGGCCAAATTGTCTGGGGCATTTGAAAGGGTTCCAGGAGGCAGTGAGAACCAGCATTACTTTTCCCCGCTGGCACCTTTGCTGTGGCAGCAAAAGCTGGACGTTTGTATTTTTTGCAATGTAGGCTGCCGAAAGCGAAAACAGGTGCTTTTGAGGATGGAGTCCGCAGGAAAGCAGAGAGGGCCAAATTGTCTGTGGCATTTGAAAGGGTTCCAGGAGGCAGTGAGAACCAGCATTACTTTTCCCCGCTGGCACCTTTGCTGTGGCAGCAAAAGCTGGACGTTTGTCTTTTTTGCTCCGGAGGCTGCCGAAAGCGAAAACAGGTGCTTTTGAGGATGGAGTCCGCAGGAAAGCAGAGAGGGCCAAATTGTCTGGGGCATTTGAAAGGGTTCCAGGAGGCAGTGAGAACCAGCATTACTTTTCCCCGCTGGCACCTTTGCTGTGGCAGCAAAAGCTGGACGTTTGTCTTTTTTGCTCCGGACGCTGCCGAAAGCGAAAACAGGTGCTTTTGAGGATGGAGTCCACAGGAAAGCAGAGAGGGCCAAATTGTCTGTGGCATTTGAAAGGGTTCCAGGAGGCAGTGAGAACCAGCATCACTTTTCCCCGCTGGCACCTTTGCTGTGGCAGCAAAAGCTGGACGTTTGTCTTTTTTGCTCCGGACGCTGCCGAAAGCGAAAATAGGTGCTTTTGAGGATGGAGTCCGCAGGAAAGCAGAGAGGGCCAAATTGTCTGTGGCATTTGAAAGAGTTCCAGGAGGCAGTGAGAACCAGCATCACTTTTCCCCGCTGGCACCTTTGCTGTGGCAGCAAAAGCTGGACGTTTGTCTTTTTACCACCGGAGGGCGCCGAAAGTGAAAAAAGGCGCTTTTGAGGATAGAGTCCGCAGGAAAGCAGAGAGGGCTTAATTGTCTGGGGCATTTGAAAGAGTTCCAGGAGGCAGTGAGAACCAGCATTACTTTTCCCCGCTGGCACCTTTGCTGTGGCAGCAAAAGCTGGACGTTTGTCTTTTTTGCTCCGGAGGTTGCCGAAAGCGAAAACAGGTGGTTTTGAGGATGGAGTCCGCAGGAAAGCAGAGAGGGCCAAATTGTCTGTGGCATTTGAAGGAGTTCCAGGAGGCAGTGAGAACCAGCATTACTTTTCCCTGCTGGCACCTTTGCTGTGGCGGCAAAAGCTGGACGTTTGTCTTTTTTGCTCCGGAGGGCGCCGAAAGCAAAAATAGGTTCTTTTGAGGATGGAGTCCGCAGGAAAGCAGAGAGGGCCAAATTGTCTGTGGCATTTGAAAGGGTTCCAGGAGGCAGTGAGAACCAGCATTACTTTTCCCCGCTGGCACCTTTGCTGTGGCAGCAAAAGCTGGACGTTTGTCTTTTTTGCTCCGGAGGTTCCTGAAAGCGAAAACAGGTGCTTTTGAGGATGGAGTCCGCAGGAAAGCAGAGAGGGCCAAATTGTCTGGGGCATTTGAACAGGTTCCAGGAGGCAGTGAGAACCAGCATTACTTTTCCCCGCTGGCACCTTTGCTGTGGCAGCAAAAGCTGGACGTTTGTCTTTTTTGCTCCGGAGGCTGCCGAAAGCGAAAACAGGTGCTTTTGAGGATGGAGTCCGCAGGAAAGCAGAGAGGGCCAAATTGTCTGGGGCATTTGAAAGGGTTCCAGGAGGCAGTGAGAACCAGCATTACTTTTCCCCGCTGGCACCTTTGCTGTGGCAGCAAAAGCTGGACGTTTGTCTTTTTTGCTCCGGAGGCTGACGAAAGCGAAAACAGGTGCTTTTGAGGATGGAGTCCACAGGAAAGCAGAGAGGGCCAAATTGTCCGTGGCATTTGAAAGAGTTCCAGGAGGCAGTGAGAACCAGCATTACTTTTCCCCGCTGGCACCTTTGCTGTGGCAGCAAAAGCTGGACGTTTGTCTTTTTTGCTCCAGAGGCTGCCGAAAGCGAAAACAGGTGCTTTTGAGGATGGAGTCCGCAGGAAAGCAGAGAGGGCCAAATTGTCTGGGGCATTTGAAAGGGTTCCAGGAGGCAGTGAGAACCAGCATTACTTTTCCCCGCTGGCACCTTTGCTGTGGCAGCAAAAGCTGGACGTTTGTCTTTTTTGCTCCGGAGGCTGCCGAAAGCGAAAATAGGTGCTTTTGAGGATGGAGTCCGCAGGAAAGCAGAGAGGGCCAAATTGTCTGTGGCATTTGAAAGGGTTCCAGGAGGCAGTGAGAACCAGCATTACTTTTCCCCGCTGGCACCTTTGCTGTGGCAGCAAAAGCTGGACGTTTGTCTTTTTACCACCGGAGGGCGCCGAAAGTGAAAAAAGGCGCTTTTGAGGATAGAGTCCGCAGGAAAGCAGAGAGGGCCAAATTGTCTGTGGCATTTGAAAGGGTTCCAGGAGGCAGTGAGAACCAGCATTACTTTTCCCCGCTGGCACCTTTGCTGTGGCAGCAAAAGCTGGACGTTTGTCTTTTTTGCTCCGGAGGCTGCCGAAAGCGAAAACAGGTGCTTTTGAGGATGGAGTCCACAGGAAAGCAGAGAGGGCCAAATTGTCTGTGGCATTTGAAAGGGTTCCAGGAGGCAGTGAGAACCAGCATTACTTTTCCCCGCTGGCACCTTTGCTGTGGCAGCAAAAGCTGGACGTTTGTCTTTTTTGCTCCGGAGGTTGCCGAAAGCGAAAACAGGTGCTTTTGAGGATGGAGTCCGCAGGAAAGCAGAGAGGGCCAAATTGTCTGTGGCATTTGAAGGAGTTCCAGGAGGCAGTGAGAACCAGCATTACTTTTCCCTGCTGGCACCTTTGCTGTGGCAGCAAAAGCTGGACGTTTGTCTTTTTTGCTCCGGAGGGCGCCGAAAGGGAAAATAGGTTCTTTTGAGGATGGAGTCCGCAGGAAAGCAGAGAGGGCCAAATTGTCTGTGGCATTTGAAAGGGTTCCAGGAGGCAGTGGGAACCAGCATTACTTTTCCCCGCTGGCACCTTTGCTGTGGCAGCAAAAGCTGGACGTTTGTCTTTTTTGCTCCGGAGGTTCCTGAAAGCGAAAACAGGTGCTTTTGAGGATGGAGTCCGCAGGAAAGCAGAGAGGGCCAAATTGTCTGGGGCATTTGAAGAGGTTCCAGGAGGCAGTGAGAACCAGCATTACTTTTCCCCGCTGGCACCTTTGCTGTGGCAGCAAAAGCTGGACGTTTGTCTTTTTTGCTCCGGAGGCTGCCGAAAGCGAAAACAGGTGCTTTTGAGGATGGAGTCCGCAGGAAAGCAGAGAGGGCCAAATTGTCTGGGGCATTTGAAAGGGTTCCAGGAGGCAGTGAGAACCAGCATTACTTTTCCCCGCTGGCACCTTTGCTGTGGCAGCAAAAGCTGGACGTTTGTCTTTTTTGCTCCGGAGGCTGCCGAAAGCGAAAACAGGTGCTTTTGAGGATGGAGTCCACAGGAAAGCAGAGAGGGCCAAATTGTCTGTGGCATTTGAAAGGGTTCCAGGAGGCAGTGAGAACCAGCATTACTTTTCCCCGCTGGCACCTTTGCTGTGGCAGCAAAAGCTGGACGTTTGTCTTTTTTGCTCCAGAAGGCGCCGAAAGGGAAAATAGGTTCTTTTGAGGATGGAGTCCGCAGGAAAGCAGAGAGGGCCAAATTGTCTGTGGCATTTGAAAGGGTTCCAGGAGGCAGTGAGAACCAGCATTACTTTTCCACGCTGGCACCTTTGCTGTGGCAGCAAAAGCTGGACGTTTGTCTTTTTTGCTCCGGAGGCTGCCGAAAGCGAAAACAGGTGCTTTTGAGGATAGAGTCCGCAGGAAAGCAGAGAGGGCCAAATTGTCTGTGGCATTTGAAAGGGTTCCAGGAGGCAGTGAGAACCAGCATTACTTTTCCCCGCTGGCACCTTTGCTGTGGCAGCAAAAGCTGGCCGTTTGTCTTTTTTGCTCCGGAGGCTGCCGAAAGTGAAAACAGGTGCTTTTGAGGATGGAGTCCGCAGGAAAGCAGAGAGGGCCAAATTGTCTGTGGCATTTGAAGAGGTTCCAGGAGGCAGTGAGAACCAGCATTACTTTTCCCCGCTGGCACCTTTGCTGTGGCAGCAAAAGCTGGACGTTTGTCTTTTTTGCTCCGGAGGCTGCCGAAAGCGAAAACAGGTGCTTTTGAGGATGGAGTCCACAGGAAAGCAGAGAGGGCCAAATTGTCTGTGGCATTTGAAAGGGTTCCAGGAGGCAGTGAGAACCAGCATTACTTTTCCCCACTGGCACCTTTGCTGTGGCAGCAAAAGCTGGACGTTTGTCTTTTTTGCTCCGGAGGCTGCCGAAAGCGAAAATAGGTGCTTTTGAGGATGGAGTCCGCAGGAAAGCAGAGAGGGCCAAATTGTCTGTGGCATTTGAAAGAGTTCCAGGAGGCAGTGAGAACCAGCATTACTTTTCCCCGCTGGCACCTTTGCTGTGGCAGCAAAAGCTGGACGTTTGTCTTTTTACCACCGGAGGGCGCCGAAAGTGAAAAAAGGCGCTTTTGAGGATAGAGTCCGCAGGAAAGCAGAGAGGGCCAAATTGTCTGGGGCATTTGAAAGGGTTCCAGGAGGCAGTGAGAACCAGCATTACTTTTCCCCGCTGGCACCTTTGCTGTGGCAGCAAAAGCTGGACGTTTGTCTTTTTTGCTCCGGAGGCTGCCGAAAGCGAAAATAGGTGCTTTTGAGGATGGAGTCCGCAGGAAAGCAGAGAGGGCCAAATTGTCTGGGGCATTTGAAAGGGTTCCAGGAGGCAGTGAGAACCAGCATCACTTTTCCCCGCTGGCACCATTGCTGTGGCAGCAAAAGCTGGACGTTTGTCTTTTTACCACCGGAGGGCGCCGAAAGTGAAAAAAGGCGCTTTTGAGGATAGAGTCCGCAGGAAAGCAGAGAGGGCTAAATTGTCTGTGGCATTTGAAAGGGTTCCAGGAGGCAGTGAGAACCAGCATTACTTTTCCCCGCTGGCACCTTTGCTGTGGCAGCAAAAGCTGGCCGTTTGTCTTTTTTGCTCCGGAGGCTGCCGAAAGCGAAAACAGGTGCTTTTGAGGATGGAGTCCACAGGAAAGCAGAGAGGGCCAAATTGTCTGGGGCATTTGAAAGGGTTCCAGGAGGCAGTGAGAACCAGCATTACTTTTCCCCGCTGGCACCTTTGCTGTGGCAGCAAAAGCTGGACGTTTGTCTTTTTTGCTCCGGAGGTTGCCGAAAGCGAAAACAGCTGCTTTTGAGGATGGAGTCCGCAGGAAAGCAGAGAGGGCCAAATTGTCTGTGGCATTTGAAGGAGTTCCAGGAGGCAGTGAGAACCAGCATTACTTTTCCCTGCTGGCACCTTTGCTGTGGCAGCAAAAGCTGGACGTTTGTCTTTTTTGCTCCGGAGGGCGCCGAAAGCAAAAATAGGTTCTTTTGAGGATGGAGTCCGCAGGAAAGCAGAGAGGGCCAAATTGTCTGGGGCATTTGAAAGGGTTCCAGGAGGCAGTGAGAACCAGCATTACTTTTCCCCGCTGGCACATTTGCTGTGGCAGCAAAAGCTGGACGTTTGTCTTTTTTGCTCCGGAGGCTGCCAAAAGCGAAAACAGGTGCTTTTGAGGATGGAGTCCACAGGAAAGCAGAGAGGGCCAAATTGTCTGGGGCATTTGAAAGGGTTCCAGGAGGCAGTGAGAACCAGCATTACTTTTCCCCGCTGGCACCTTTGCTGTGGCAGCAAAAGCTGGACGTTTGTCTTTTTTGCTCCGGAGGCTGCCGAAAGCGAAAACAGGTGCTTTTGAGGATGGAGTCCGCAGGAAAGCAGAGAGGGCCAAATTGTCTGTGGCATTTGAAAGGGTTCCAGGAGGCAGTGAGAACCAGCATTACTTTTCCCCGCTGGCACCTTTGCTGTGGCAGCAAAAGCTGGACGTTTGTCTTTTTTGCTCCGGAGGTTGCCGAAAGCGAAAACAGGTGCTTTTGAGGATGGAGTCCGCAGGAAAGCAGAGAGGGCCAAATTGTCTGGGGCATTTGAAAGGGTTCCAGGAGGCAGTGAGAACCAGCATTACTTTTCCCCGCTGGCACATTTGCTGTGGCAGCAAAAGCTGGACGTTTGTCTTTTTTGCTCCGGACACTGCCGAAAGCGAAAACAGGTGCTTTTGAGGATGGAGTCCGCAGGAAAGCAGAGAGGGCCAAATTGTCTGGGGCATTTGAAAGGGTTCCAGGAGGCAGTGAGAACCAGCATTACTTTTCCCCGCTGGCACCTTTGCTGTGGCAGCAAAAGCTGGACGTTTGTATTTTTTGCAATGGAGGCTGCCGAAAGCGAAAACAGGTGCTTTTGAGGATGGAGTCCGCAGGAAAGCAGAGAGGGCCAAATTGTCTGTGGCATTTGAAAGGGTTCCAGGAGGCAGTGAGAACCACCATTACTTTTCCCCGCTGGCACCTTTGCTGTGGCAGCAAAAGCTGGACGTTTGTCTTTTTTGCTCCGGAGGCTGCCGAAAGCGAAAACAGGTGCTTTTGAGGATGGAGTCCGCAGGAAAGCAGAGAGGGCCAAATTGTCTGTGGCATTTGAAAGGGTTCCAGGAGGCAGTGAGAACCAGCATTACTTTTCCCCGCTGGCACCTTTGCTGTGGCAGCAAAAGCTGGACGTTTGTCTTTTTTGCTCCGGAGGCTGCCGAAAGCGAAAACAGGTGCTTTTGAGGATGGAGTCCGCAGGAAAGCAGAGAGGGCCAAATTGTCTGTGGCATTTGAAAGGGTTCCAGGAGGCAGTGAGAACCAGCATTACTTTTCCCCGCTGGCACCTTTGCTGTGGCAGCAAAAGCTGGACGTTTGTCTTTTTTGCTCCGGAGGCTGCCGAAAGCGAAAACAGGTGCTTTTGAGGATGGAGTCCGCAGGAAAGCAGAGAGGGCCAAATTGTCTGTGGCATTTGAAAGGGTTCCAGGAGGCAGTGAGAACCAGCATTACTTTTCCCCGCTGGCACCTTTGCTGTGGCAGCAAAAGCTGGACGTTTGTCTTTTTTGCTCCGGAGGCTGCCGAAAGCGAAAACAGGTGCTTTTGAGGATGGAGTCCACAGGAAAGCAGAGAGGGCCAAATTGTCTGTGGCATTTGAAAGGGTTCCAGGAGGCAGTGAGAACCAGCATTACTTTTCCCCGCTGGCACCTTTGCTGTGGCAGCAAAAGCTGGACGTTTGTCTTTTTTGCTCCGGAGGCTGCCGAAAGCGAAAATAGGTGCTTTTGAGGATAGAGTCCGCAGGAAAGCAGAGAGGGCTTAATTGTCTGGGGCATTTGAAAGGGTTCCAGGAGGCAGTGAGAACCAGCATTACTTTTCCCCGCTGGCACCTTTGCTGTGGCAGCAAAAGCTGGACGTTTGTCTTTTTTGCTCCGGAGGCTGCCGAAAGCGAAAACAGGTGCTTTTGAGGATGGAGTCCGCAGGAAAGCAGAGAGGGCCAAATTGTCTGGGGCATTTGAAAGGGTTCCAGGAGGCAGTGAGAACCAGCATTACTTTTCCCCGCTGGCACCTTTGCTGTGGCAGCAAAAGCTGGACGTTTGTCTTTTTACCACCGGAGGGCGCCGAAAGTGAAAAAAGCCGCTTTAGAGGATAGAGTCCGCAGGAAAGCAGAGAGGGCCAAATTGTCAGGGGCATTTGAAAGGGTTCCAGGAGGCAGTGAGAACCAGCATTACTTTTCCCCGCTGGCACCTTTGCTGTGGCAGCAAAAGCTGGCCGTTTGTCTTTTTTGCTCCGGAGGCTGCCGAAAGCGAAAACAGGTGCTTTTGAGGATGGAGTCCACAGGAAAGCAGAGAGGGCCAAATTGTCTGGGGCATTTGAAAGGGTTCCAGGAGGCAGTGAGAACCAGCATTACTTTTCCCCGCTGGCACCTTTGCTGTGGCAGCAAAAGCTGGACGTTTGTCTTTTTTGCTCCGGAGGCTGCCGAAAGCGAAAACAGGTGCTTTTGAGGATGGAGTCCGCAGGAAAGCAGAGAGGGCCAAATTGTCTGTGGCATTTGAAAGGGTTCCAGGAGGCAGTGAGAACCAGCATTACTTTTCCCCGCTGGCACCTTTGCTGTGGCAGCAAAAGCTGGACGTTTGTCTTTTTTGCTCCGGAGGTTGCCAAAAGCGAAAACAGGTGCTTTTGAGGATGGAGTCCGCAGGAAAGCAGAGAGGGCCAAATTGTCTGTGGCATTTGAAAGGGTTCCAGGAGGCAGTGAGAACCAGCATTACTTTTCCCCGCTGGCACCTTTGCTGTGGCAGCAAAAGCTGGACGTTTGTCTTTTTTGCTCCGGAGGCTGCCGAAAGCGAAAACAGGTGCTTTTGAGGATGGAGTCCGCAGGAAAGCAGAGAGGGCCAAATTGTCTGTGGCATTTGAAAGGGTTCCAGGAGGCAGTGAGAACCAGCATTACTTTTCCCCGCTGGCACCTTTGCTGTGGCAGCAAAAGCTGGACGTTTGTATTTTTTGCAATGGAGGCTGCCGAAAGCGAAAACAGGTGCTTTTGAGGATGGAGTCCGCAGGAAAGCAGAGAGGGCCAAATTGTCTGTGGCATTTGAAAGGGTTCCAGGAGGCAGTGAGAACCAGCATTACTTTTCCCCGCTGGCACCTTTGCTGTGGCAGCAAAAGCTGGACGTTTGTCTTTTTTGCTCCGGAGGCTGCCGAAAGTGAAAACAGGTGCTTTTGAGGATGGAGTCCGCAGGAAAGCAGAGAGGGCCAAATTGTCTGTGGCATTTGAAGAGGTTCCAGGAGGCAGTGAGAACCAGCATTACTTTTCCCCGCTGGTACCTTTGCTGTGGCAGCAAAAGCTGGACGTTTGTCTTTTTTGCTCCGGAGGGCGCCGAAAGCAAAAATAGGTTCTTTTGAGGATGGAGTCCGCAGGAAAGCAGAGAGGGCCAAATTGTCTGGGGCATTTGAAAGGGTTCCAGGAGGCAGTGAGAACCAGCATTACTTTTCCCCGCTGGCACCTTTGCTGTGGCAGCAAAAGCTGGACGTTTGTCTTTTTTGCTCCGGAGGCTGCCGAAAGCGAAAACAGGTGCTTTTGAGGATGGAGTCCGCAGCAAAGCAGAGAGGGCCAAATTGTCTGTGGCATTTGAAAGGGTTCCAGGAGGCAGTGAGAACCAGCATTACTTTTCCCCGCTGGCACCTTTGCTGTGGCAGCAAAAGCTGGACGTTTGTCTTTTTTGCTCCGGAGGCTGCCGAAAGCGAAAACAGCTGCTTTTGAGGATGGAGTCCGCAGGAAAGCAGAGAGGGCCAAATTGTCTGGGGCATTTGAAAGGGTTCCAGGAGGCAGTGAGAACCAGCATTACTTTTCCCCGCTGGCACCTTTGCTGTGGCAGCAAAAGCTGGACGTTTGTCTTTTTTGCTCCGGAGGCTGCCGAAAGCGAAAACAGGTGCTTTTGAGGATGGAGTCCGCAGGAAAGCAGAGAGGGCCAAATTGTCTGGGGCATTTGAAAGGGTTCCAGGAGGCAGTGAGAACCAGCATTACTTTTCCCCGCTGGCACCTTTGCTGTGGCAGCAAAAGCTGGACGTTTGTCTTTTTTGCTCCGGAGGCTGCCGAAAGCGAAAACAGGTGCTTTTGAGGATGGAGTCCGCAGGAAAGCAGAGAGGGCCAAATTGTCTGTGGCATTTGAAAGAGTTCCAGGAGGCAGTGAGAACCAGCATTACTTTTCCCCGCTGGCACCTTTGCTGTGGCAGCAAAAGCTGGACGTTTGTCTTTTTTGCTCCGGAGGCTGCCGAAAGCGAAAACAGGTGCTTTTGAGGATGGAGTCCGCAGGAAAGCAGAGAGGGCCAAATTGTCTGGGGCATTTGAAAGGGTTCCAGGAGGCAGTGAGAACCAGCATTACTTTTCCCCGCTGGCACCTTTGCTGTGGCAGCAAAAGCTGGACGTTTGTCTTTTTTGCTCCGGAGGCTGCCGAAAGCGAAAACAGGTGCTTTTGAGGATGGAGTCCACAGGAAAGCAGAGAGGGCCAAATTGTCTGTGGCATTTGAAAGGGTTCCAGGAGGCAGTGAGAACCAGCATTACTTTTCCCCGCTGGCACCTTTGCTGTGGCAGCAAAAGCTGGACGTTTGTCTTTTTTGCTCCGGAGGCTGCCGAAAGCGAAAATAGGTGCTTTTGAGGATAGAGTCCGCAGGAAAGCAGAGAGGGCCAAATTGTCTGTGGCATTTGAAAGGGTTCCAGGAGGCAGTGAGAACCAGCATTACTTTTCCCCGCTGGCACCTTTGCTGTGGCAGCAAAAGCTGGACGTTTGTCTTTTTTGCTCCGGAGGCTGCCGAAAGCGAAAACAGGTGCTTTTGAAGATGGAGTCCGCAGGAAAGCAGAGAGGGCCAAATTGTCTGGGGCATTTGAACAGGTTCCAGGAGGCAGTGAGAACCAGCATTACTTTTCCCCGCTGGCACCTTTGCTGTGGCAGCAAAAGCTGGACGTTTGTCTTTTTTGCTCCGGACGCTGCCGAAAGCGAAAACAGGTGCTTTTGAGGATGGAGTCCGCAGGAAAGCAGAGAGGGCCAAATTGTCTGTGGCATTTGAAAGGGTTCCAGGAGGCAGTGAGAACCAGCATTACTTTTCCCCGCTGGCACCTTTGCTGTGGCAGCAAAAGCTGGACGTTTGTCTTTTTTGCTCCGGAGGCTGCCGAAAGCGAAAATAGGTGCTTTTGAGGATAGAGTCCGCAGGAAAGCAGAGAGGGCTTAATTGTCTGGGGCATTTGAAAGGGTTCCAGGAGGCAGTGAGAACCAGCATTACTTTTCCCCGCTGGCACCTTTGCTGTGGCAGCAAAAGCTGGACGTTTGTCTTTTTTGCTCCGGAGGCTGCCGAAAGCGAAAACAGGTGCTTTTGAGGATAGAGTCCGCAGGAAAGCAGAGAGGGCCAAATTGTCTGTGGCATTTGAACAGGTTCCAGGAGGCAGTGAGAACCAGCATTACTTTTCCCCGCTGGCACCTTTGCTGTGGCAGCAAAAGCTGGACGTTTGTCTTTTTTGCTCCGGACGCTGCCGAAAGCGAAAACAGGTGCTTTTGAGGATGGAGTCCGCAGGAAAGCAGAGAGGGCCAAATTGTCTGTGGCATTTGAAAGGGTTCCAGGAGGCAGTGAGAACCAGCATTACTTTTCCCCGCTGGCACCTTTGCTGTGGCAGCAAAAGCTGGACGTTTGTCTTTTTTGCTCCGGAGGCTGCCGAAAGCGAAAACAGGTGCTTTTGAGGATGGAGTCCACAGGAAAGCAGAGAGGGCCAAATTGTCTGTGGCATTTGAAAGGGTTCCAGGAGGCAGTGAGAACCAGCATCACTTTTCCCCGCTGGCACCTTTGCTGTGGCAGCAAAAGCTGGACGTTTGTCTTTTTTGCTCCGGAGGCTGCCGAAAGCGAAAATAGGTGCTTTTGAGGATGGAGTCCGCAGGAAAGCAGAGAGGGCCAAATTGTCTGTGGCATTTGAAAGAGTTCCAGGAGGCAGTGAGAACCAGCATCACTTTTCCCCGCTGGCACCTTTGCTGTGGCAGCAAAAGCTGGACGTTTGTCTTTTTACCACCGGAGGGCGCCGAAAGTGAAAAAAGGCGCTTTTGAGGATAGAGTCCGCAGGAAAGCAGAGAGGGCTTAATTGTCTGGGGCATTTGAATGGGTTCCAGGAGGCAGTGAGAACCAGCATTACTTTTCCCCGCTGGCACCTTTGCTGTGGCAGCAAAAGCTGGACGTTTGTCTTTTTTGCTCCGGAGGCTGCCGAAAGCGAAAACAGGTGCTTTTGAGGATGGAGTCCGCAGGAAAGCAGAGAGGGCCAAATTGTCTGGGGCATTTGAAAGGGTTCCAGGAGGCAGTGAGAACCAGCATTACTTTTCCCCGCTGGCACCTTTGCTGTGGCAGCAAAAGCTGGACGTTTGTCTTTTTTGCTCCGGAGGCTGCCGAAAGCGAAAACAGGTGCTTTTGAGGATGGAGTCCGCAGGAAAGCAGAGAGGGCCAAATTGTCTGGGGCATTTGAAAGGGTTCCAGGAGGCAGTGAGAACCAGCATTACTTTTCCCCGCTGGCACCTTTGCTGTGGCAGCAAAAGCTGGACGTTTGTCTTTTTTGCTCCGGAGGCTGCCGAAAGCGAAAACAGGTGCTTTTGAGGATGGAGTCCACAGGAAAGCAGAGAGGGCCAAATTGTTTGTGGCATTTGAAAGGGTTCCAGGAGGCAGTGAGAACCAGCATTACTTTTCCCCGCTGGCACCTTTGCTGTGGCAGCAAAAGCTGGACGTTTATCTTTTTTGCTCCGGACGCTGCCGAAAGCGAAAACAGGTGCTTTTGAGGATGGAGTCCGCAGGAAAGCAGAGAGGGCCAAATTGTCTGGGGCATTTGAAAGGGTTCCAGGAGGCAGTGAGAACCAGCATTACTTTTCCCCGCTGGCACCTTTGCTGTGGCAGCAAAAGCTGGACGTTTGTCTTTTTTGCTCCGGAGGCTGCCGAAAGCGAAAATAGGTGCTTTTGAGGATAGAGTCCGCAGGAAAGCAGAGAGGGCCAAATTGTCTGGGGCATTTGAAAGGGTTCCAGGAGGCAGTGAGAACCAGCATTACTTTTCCCCGCTGGCACCTTTGCTGTGGCAGCAAAAGCTGGACGTTTGTCTTTTTTGCTCCCGAGGCTGCCGAAAGCGAAAACAGGTGCTTTTGAGGATGGAGTCCGCAGGAAAGCAGAGAGGGCCAAATTGTCTGTGGCATTTGAAAGAGTTCCAGGAGGCAGTGAGAACCAGCATCACTTTTCCCCGCTGGCACCTTTGCTGTGGCAGCAAAAGCTGGACGTTTGTCTTTTTACCACCGGAGGGCGCCGAAAGTGAAAAAAGGCGCTTTTGAGGATAGAGTCCGCAGGAAAGCAGAGAGGGCTTAATTGTCTGGGGCATTTGAATGGGTTCCAGGAGGCAGTGAGAACCAGCATTACTTTTCCCCGCTGGCACCTTTGCTGTGGCAGCAAAAGCTGGACGTTTGTCTTTTTTGCTCCGGAGGCTGCCGAAAGCGAAAACAGGTGCTTTTGAGGATGGAGTCCGCAGGAAAGCAGAGAGGGCCAAATTGTCTGGGGCATTTGAAGAGGTTCCAGGAGGCAGTGAGAACCAGCATTACTTTTCCCCGCTGGAACCTTTGCTGTGGCAGCAAAAGCTGGACGTTTCTATTTTTTGCTCCGGAGGCTGCCAAAAGCGAAAACAGGTGCTTTTGAGGATGGAGTCCGCAGGAAAGCAGAGAGGGCCAAATTGTCTGTGGCATTTGAAAGGGTTCCAGGAGGCAGTGAGAACCAGCATTACTTTTCCCCGCTGGCACCTTTGCTGTGGCAGCAAAAGCTGGACGTTTGTCTTTTTTGCTCCGGAGGCTGCCGAAAGCGAAAACAGGTGCTTTTGAGGATGGAGTCTACAGGAAAGCAGAGAGGACCAAATTGTCTGTGGCATTTGAAAGGGTTCCAGGAGGCAGTGAGAACCAGCATTACTTTTCCCCGCTGGCACCTTTGCTGTGGCAGCAAAAGCTGGACGTTTGTCTTTTTTGCTCCGGAGGGCGCCGAAAGCAAAAATAGGTTCTTTTGAGGATGGAGTCCGCAGGAAAGCAGAGAGGGCCAAATTGTCTGTGGCATTTGAAAGGGTTCCAGGAGGCAGTGAGAACCAGCATTACTTTTCCCCGCTGGCACCTTTGCTGTGGCAGCAAAAGCTGGACGTTTGTCTTTTTTGCTCCGGAGGCTGCCGAAAGCGAAAACAGGTGCTTTTGAGGATGGAGTCCGCAGGAAAGCAGAGAGGGCCAAATTGTCTGTGGCATTTGAAAGGGTTCCAGGAGGCAGTGAGAACCAGCATTACTTTTCCCCGCTGGCACCTTTGCTGTGGCAGCAAAAGCTGGACGTTTGTCTTTTTTGCTCCGGAGGCTGCCGAAAGCGAAAACAGGTGCTTTTGAGGATGGAGTCCGCAGGAAAGCAGAGAGGGCCAAATTGTCTGTGGCATTTGAAAGGGTTCCAGGAGGCAGTGAGAACCAGCATTACTTTTCCCCGCTGGCACCTTTGCTGTGGCAGCAAAAGCTGGACGTTTGTCTTTTTTGCTCCGGAGGCTGCCGAAAGCGAAAACAGGTGCTTTTGAGGATGGAGTCCGCAGGAAAGCAGAGAGGGCCAAATTGTCTGGGGCATTTGAAAGGGTTCCAGGAGGCAGTGAGAACCAGCATTACTTTTCCCCGCTGGCACCTTTGCTGTGGCAGCAAAAGCTGGACGTTTGTCTTTTTTGCTCCGGAGGCTGCCGAAAGCGAAAACAGGTGCTTTTGAGGATGGAGTCCACAGGAAAGCAGAGAGGGCCAAATTGTCTGTGGCATTTGAAAGGGTTCCAGGAGGCAGTGAGAACCAGCATTACTTTTCCCCGCTGGCACCTTTGCTGTGGCAGCAAAAGCTGGACGTTTATCTTTTTTGCTCCGGACGCTGCCGAAAGCGAAAACAGGTGCTTTTGAGGATGGAGTCCGCAGGAAAGCAGAGAGGGCCAAATTGTCTGGGGCATTTGAAAGGGTTCCAGGAGGCAGTGAGAACCAGCATTACTTTTCCCCGCTGGCACCTTTGCTGTGGCAGCAAAAGCTGGACGTTTGTCTTTTTTGCTCCGGAGGCTGCCGAAAGCGAAAATAGGTGCTTTTGAGGATAGAGTCCGCAGGAAAGCAGAGAGGGCTTAATTGTCTGGGGCATTTGAAAGGGTTCCAGGAGGCAGTGAGAACCAGCATTACTTTTCCCCGCTGGCACCTTTGCTGTGGCAGCAAAAGCTGGACGTTTGTCTTTTTTGCTCCCGAGGCTGCCGAAAGCGAAAACAGGTGCTTTTGAGGATGGAGTCCGCAGGAAAGCAGAGAGGGCCAAATTGTCTGGGGCATTTGAAGAGGTTCCAGGAGGCAGTGAGAACCAGCATTACTTTTCCCCGCTGGCACCTTTGCTGTGGCAGCAAAAGCTGGACGTTTGTCTTTTTTGCTCCGGACGCTGCCGAAAGCGAAAACAGGTGCTTTTGAGGATGGAGTCCGCAGGAAAGCAGAGAGGGCCAAATTGTCTGTGGCATTTGAAAGGGTTCCAGGAGGCAGTGAGAACCAGCATTACTTTTCCCCGCTGGCACCTTTGCTGTGGCAGCAAAAGCTGGACGTTTGTCTTTTTTGCTCCGGAGGCTGCCGAAAGCGAAAATAGGTGCTTTTGAGGATGGAGTCCACAGGAAAGCAGAGAGGGCCAAATTGTCTGGGGCATTTGAAAGGGTTCCAGGAGGCAGTGAGAACCAGCATCACTTTTCCCCGCTGGCACCTTTGCTGTGGCAGCAAAAGCTGGACGTTTGTCTTTTTTGCTCCGGAGGCTGCCGAAAGCGAAAATAGGTGCTTTTGAGGATGGAGTCCGCAGGAAAGCAGAGAGGGCCAAATTGTCTGTGGCATTTGAAAGAGTTCCAGGAGGCAGTGAGAACCAGCATCACTTTTCCCCGCTGGCACCTTTGCTGTGGCAGCAAAAGCTGGACGTTTGTCTTTTTACCACCGGAGGGCGCCGAAAGTGAAAAAAGGCGCTTTTGAGGATAGAGTCCGCAGGAAAGCAGAGAGGGCTTAATTGTCTGGGGCATTTGAAAGGGTTCCAGGAGGCAGTGAGAACCAGCATTACTTTTCCCCGCTGGCACCTTTGCTGTGGCAGCAAAAGCTGGACGTTTGTCTTTTTTGCTCCGGAGGCTGCCGAAAGCGAAAACAGGTGCTTTTGAGGATGGAGTCCACAGGAAAGCAGAGAGGGCCAAATTGTCTGTGGCATTTGAAAGGGTTCCAGGAGGCAGTGAGAACCAGCATTACTTTTCCCCGCTGGCACCTTTGCTGTGGCAGCAAAAGCTGGACGTTTGTCTTTTTTGCTCCGGAGGCTGCCGAAAGCGAAAACAGGTGCTTTTGAGGATGGAGTCCGCAGGAAAGCAGAGAGGGCCAAATTGTCTGGGGCATTTGAACAGGTTCCAGGAGGCAGTGAGAACCAGCATTACTTTTCCCCGCTGGCACCTTTGCTGTGGCAGCAAAAGCTGGACGTTTGTCTTTTTTGCTCCGGACGCTGCCGAAAGCGAAAACAGGTGCTTTTGAGGATGGAGTCCGCAGGAAAGCAGAGAGGGCCAAATTGTCTGGGGCATTTGAAAGGGTTCCAGGAGGCAGTGAGAACCAGCATTACTTTTCCCCGCTGGCACCTTTGCTGTGGCAGCAAAAGCTGGACGTTTGTCTTTTTTGCTCCGGAGGCTGCCGAAAGCGAAAATAGGTGCTTTTGAGGATAGAGTCCGCAGGAAAGCAGAGAGGGCTTAATTGTCTGGGGCATTTGAAAGGGTTCCAGGAGGCAGTGAGAACCAGCATTACTTTTCCCCGCTGGCACCTTTGCTGTGGCAGCAAAAGCTGGACGTTTGTCTTTTTTGCTCCGGAGGCTGCCGAAAGCGAAAACAGGTGCTTTTGAGGATAGAGTCCGCAGGAAAGCAGAGAGGGCCAAATTGTCTGGGGCATTTGAACAGGTTCCAGGAGGCAGTGAGAACCAGCATTACTTTTCCCCGCTGGCACCTTTGCTGTGGCAGCAAAAGCTGGACGTTTGTCTTTTTTGCTCCGGACGCTGCCGAAAGCGAAAACAGGTGCTTTTGAGGATGGAGTCCGCAGGAAAGCAGAGAGGGCCAAATTGTCTGTGGCATTTGAAAGGGTTCCAGGAGGCAGTGAGAACCAGCATTACTTTTCCCCGCTGGCACCTTTGCTGTGGCAGCAAAAGCTGGACGTTTGTCTTTTTTGCTCCGGAGGCTGCCGAAAGCGAAAACAGGTGCTTTTGAGGATGGAGTCCACAGGAAAGCAGAGAGGGCCAAATTGTCTGTGGCATTTGAAAGGGTTCCAGGAGGCAGTGAGAACCAGCATCACTTTTCCCCGCTGGCACCTTTGCTGTGGCAGCAAAAGCTGGACGTTTGTCTTTTTTGCTCCGGAGGCTGCCGAAAGCGAAAATAGGCGCTTTTGAGGATGGAGTCCGCAGGAAAGCAGAGAGGGCCAAATTGTCTGTGGCATTTGAAAGAGTTCCAGGAGGCAGTGAGAACCAGCATCACTTTTCCCCGCTGGCACCTTTGCTGTGGCAGCAAAAGCTGGACGTTTGTCTTTTTACCACCGGAGGGCGCCGAAAGTGAAAAAAGGCGCTTTTGAGGATAGAGTCCGCAGGAAAGCAGAGAGGGCTTAATTGTCTGGGGCATTTGAAAGGGTTCCAGGAGGCAGTGAGAACCAGCATTACTTTTCCCCGCTGGCACCTTTGCTGTGGCAGCAAAAGCTGGACGTTTGTCTTTTTTGCTCCGGAGGCTGCCGAAAGCGAAAACAGGTGCTTTTGAGGATGGAGTCCGCAGGAAAGCAGAGAGGGCCAAATTGTCTGGGGCATTTGAAGAGGTTCCAGGAGGCAGTGAGAACCAGCATTACTTTTCCCCGCTGGAACCTTTGCTGTGGCAGCAAAAGCTGGACGTTTCTCTTTTTTGCTCCGGAGGCTGCCAAAAGCGAAAACAGGTGCTTTTGAGGATGGAGTCCGCAGGAAAGCAGAGAGGGCCAAATTGTCTGTGGCATTTGAAAGGGTTCCAGGAGGCAGTGAGAACCAGCATTACTTTTCCCCGCTGGCACCTTTGCTGTGGCAGCAAAAGCTGGACGTTTGTCTTTTTTGCTCCGGAGGCTGCCGAAAGCGAAAACAGGTGCTTTTGAGGATGGAGTCTACAGGAAAGCAGAGAGGACCAAATTGTCTGTGGCATTTGAAAGGGTTCCAGGAGGCAGTGAGAACCAGCATTACTTTTCCCCGCTGGCACCTTTGCTGTGGCAGCAAAAGCTGGACGTTTGTCTTTTTTGCTCCGGAGGGCGCCGAAAGCAAAAATAGGTTCTTTTGAGGATGGAGTCCGCAGGAAAGCAGAGAGGGCCAAATTGTCTGTGGCATTTGAAAGGGTTCCAGGAGGCAGTGAGAACCACCATTACTTTTCCCCGCTGGCACCTTTGCTGTGGCAGCAAAAGCTGGACGTTTGTCTTTTTTGCTCCGGAGGCTGCCGAAAGCGAAAACAGGTGCTTTTGAGGATGGAGTCCGCAGGAAAGCAGAGAGGGCCAAATTGTCTGTGGCATTTGAAAGGGTTCCAGGAGGCAGTGAGAACCAGCATTACTTTTCCCCGCTGGCACCTTTGCTGTGGCAGCAAAAGCTGGACGTTTGTCTTTTTTGCTCCGGAGGCTGCCGAAAGCGAAAACAGGTGCTTTTGAGGATGGAGTCCGCAGGAAAGCAGAGAGGGCCAAATTGTCTGTGGCATTTGAAAGGGTTCCAGGAGGCAGTGAGAACCAGCATTACTTTTCCCCGCTGGCACCTTTGCTGTGGCAGCAAAAGCTGGACGTTTGTCTTTTTTGCTCCGGAGGCTGCCGAAAGCGAAAACAGGTGCTTTTGAGGATGGAGTCCGCAGGAAAGCAGAGAGGGCCAAATTGTCTGGGGCATTTGAAAGGGTTCCAGGAGTCAGTGAGAACCAGCATTACTTTTCCCCGCTGGCACCTTTGCTGTGGCAGCAAAAGCTGGACGTTTGTCTTTTTTGCTCCGGAGGCTGCCGAAAGCGAAAACAGGTGCTTTTGAGGATGGAGTCCACAGGAAAGCAGAGAGGGCCAAATTGTCTGTGGCATTTGAAAGGGTTCCAGGAGGCAGTGAGAACCAGCATTACTTTTCCCCGCTGGCACCTTTGCTGTGGCAGCAAAAGCTGGACGTTTGTCTTTTTTGCTCCGGAGGCTGCCGAAAGCGAAAATAGGTGCTTTTGAGGATAGAGTCCGCAGGAAAGCAGAGAGGGCCAAATTGTCTGTGGCATTTGAAAGGGTTCCAGGAGGCAGTGAGAACCAGCATTACTTTTCCCCGCTGGCACCTTTGCTGTGGCAGCAAAAGCTGGACGTTTGTCTTTTTTGCTCCGGAGGCTGCCGAAAGCGAAAACAGGTGCTTTTGAGGATGGAGTCCGCAGGAAAGCAGAGAGGGCCAAATTGTCTGGGGCATTTGAACAGGTTCCAGGAGGCAGTGAGAACCAGCATTACTTTTCCCCGCTGGCACCTTTGCTGTGGCAGCAAAAGCTGGACGTTTGTCTTTTTTGCTCCGGACGCTGCCGAAAGCGAAAACAGGTGCTTTTGAGGATGGAGTCCGCAGGAAAGCAGAGAGGGCCAAATTGTCTGGGGCATTTGAAAGGGTTCCAGGAGGCAGTGAGAACCACCATTACTTTTCCCCGCTGGCACCTTTGCTGTGGCAGCAAAAGCTGGACGTTTGTCTTTTTTGCTCCGGAGGCTGCCGAAAGCGAAAATAGGTGCTTTTGAGGATAGAGTCCGCAGGAAAGCAGAGAGGGCTTAATTGTCTGGGGCATTTGAAAGGGTTCCAGGAGGCAGTGAGAACCAGCATTACTTTTCCCCGCTGGCACCTTTGCTGTGGCAGCAAAAGCTGGACGTTTGTCTTTTTTGCTCCGGAGGCTGCCGAAAGCGAAAACAGGTGCTTTTGAGGATGGAGTCCGCAGGAAAGCAGAGAGGGCCAAATTGTCTGGGGCATTTGAAAGGGTTCCAGGAGGCAGTGAGAACCAGCATTACTTTTCCCCGCTGGCACCTTTGCTGTGGCAGCAAAAGCTGGACGTTTGTCTTTTTTGCTCCGGACGCTGCCGAAAGCGAAAACAGGTGCTTTTGAGGATGGAGTCCGCAGGAAAGCAGAGAGGGCCAAATTGTCTGTGGCATTTGAAAGGGTTCCAGGAGGCAGTGAGAACCAGCATTACTTTTCCCCGCTGGCACCTTTGCTGTGGCAGCAAAAGCTGGACGTTTGTCTTTTTTGCTCCGGAGGCTGCCGAAAGCGAAAACAGGTGCTTTTGAGGATGGAGTCCACAGGAAAGCAGAGAGGGCCAAATTGTCTGTGGCATTTGAAAGGGTTCCAGGAGGCAGTGAGAACCAGCATCACTTTTCCCCGCTGGCACCTTTGCTGTGGCAGCAAAAGCTGGACGTTTGTCTTTTTTGCTCCGGAGGCTGCCGAAAGCGAAAATAGGTGCTTTTGAGGATGGAGTCCGCAGGAAAGCAGAGAGGGCCAAATTGTCTGTGGCATTTGAAAGAGTTCCAGGAGGCAGTGAGAACCAGCATCACTTTTCCCCGCTGGCACCTTTGCTGTGGCAGCAAAAGCTGGACGTTTGTCTTTTTACCACCGGAGGGCGCCGAAAGTGAAAAAAGGCGCTTTTGAGGATAGAGTCCGCAGGAAAGCAGAGAGGGCTTAATTGTCTGGGGCATTTGAAAGGGTTCCAGGAGGCAGTGAGAACCAGCATTACTTTTCCCCGCTGGCACCTTTGCTGTGGCAGCAAAAGCTGGACGTTTGTCTTTTTTGCTCCGGAGGCTGCCGAAAGCGAAAACAGGTGCTTTTGAGGATGGAGTCCGCAGGAAAGCAGAGAGGGCCAAATTGTCTGGGGCATTTGAAGAGGTTCCAGGAGGCAGTGAGAACCAGCATTACTTTTCCCCGCTGGAACCTTTGCTGTGGCAGCAAAAGCTGGACGTTTCTCTTTTTTGCTCCGGAGGCTGCCAAAAGCGAAAACAGGTGCTTTTGAGGATGGAGTCCGCAGGAAAGCAGAGAGGGCCAAATTGTCTGTGGCATTTGAAAGGGTTCCAGGAGGCAGTGAGAACCAGCATTACTTTTCCCCGCTGGCACCTTTGCTGTGGCAGCAAAAGCTGGACGTTTGTCTTTTTTGCTCCGGAGGCTGCCGAAAGCGAAAACAGGTGCTTTTGAGGATGGAGTCTACAGGAAAGCAGAGAGGACCAAATTGTCTGTGGCATTTGAAAGGGTTCCAGGAGGCAGTGAGAACCAGCATTACTTTTCCCCGCTGGCACCTTTGCTGTGGCAGCAAAAGCTGGACGTTTGTCTTTTTTGCTCCGGAGGCTGCCGAAAGCGAAAACAGGTGCTTTTGAGGATGGAGTCCGCAGGAAAGCAGAGAGGGCCAAATTGTCTGTGGCATTTGAAGGAGTTCCAGGAGGCAGTGAGAACCAGCATTACTTTTCCCTGCTGGCACCTTTGCTGTGGCAGCAAAAGCTGGACGTTTGTCTTTTTTGCTCCGGAGGGCGCCGAAAGCAAAAATAGGTGCTTTTGAGGATGGAGTCCGCAGGAAAGCAGAGAGGGCCAAATTGTCTGTGGCATTTGAAAGGGTTCCAGGAGGCAGTGAGAACCAGCATTACTTTTCCCCGCTGGCACCTTTGCTGTGCAGCAAAACCTGGACGTTTGTCTTTTTACCACCGGAGGGCGCCGAAAGTGAAAAAAGGCGCTTTTGAGGATAGAGTCCGCAGGAAAGCAGAGAGGGCTTAATTGTCTGGGGCATTTGAAAGGGTTCCAGGAGGCAGTGAGAACCAGCATTACTTTTCCCCGCTGGCACCTTTGCTGTGGCAGCAAAAGCTGGACGTTTGTCTTTTTTGCTCTGGAGGCTGCCGAAAGCGAAAACAGGTGCTTTTGAGGATGGAGTCCGCAGGAAAGCAGAGAGGGCCAAATTGTCTGTGGCATTTGAAGGAGTTCCAGGAGGCAGTGAGAACCAGCATTACTTTTCCCTGCTGGCACCTTTGCTGTGGCAGCAAAAGCTGGACGTTTGTCTTTTTTGCTCTGGAGGGCGCCGAAAGCAAAAATAGGTGCTTTTGAGGATGGAGTCCGCAGGAAAGCAGAGAGGGCCAAATTGTCTGTGGCATTTGAAAGGGTTCCAGGAGGCAGTGAGAACCAGCATTACTTTTCCCCGCTGGCACCTTTGCTGTGGCAGCAAAACCTGGACGTTTGTCTTTTTACTACCGGAGGGCGCCGAAAGTGAAAAAAGGCGCTTTTGAGGATAGAGTCCGCAGGAAAGCAGAGAGGGCTAAATTGTCTGTGGCATTTGAAAGGGTTCCAGGAGGCAGTGAGAACCAGCATTACTTTTCCCCGCTGGCACCTTTGCTGTGGCAGCAAAAGCTGGACGTTTGTCTTTTTTGCTCCGGAGGCTGCCGAAAGCGAAAATAGGTGCTTTTGAGGATGGAGTCCGCAGGAAAGCAGAGAGGGCCAAATTGTCTGTGGCATTTGAAAGAGTTCCAGGAGGCAGTGAGAACCAGCATTACTTTTCCCCGCTGGCACCTTTGCTGTGGCAGCAAAAGCTGGACGTTTGTCTTTTTACCACCGGAGGGCGCCGAAAGTGAAAAAAGGCGCTTTTGAGGATAGAGTCCGCAGGAAAGCAGAGAGGGCTTAATTGTCTGGGGCATTTGAAAGGGTTCCAGGAGGCAGTGAGAACCAGCATTACTTTTCCCCGCTGGCACCTTTGCTGTGGCAGCAAAAGCTGGACGTTTGTCTTTTTTGCTCCGGAGGCTGCCGAAAGCAAAAACAGGTGCTTTTGAGGATGGAGTCCGCAGGAAAGCAGAGAGGGCCAAATTGTCTGGGGCATTTGAAAGGGTTCCAGGAGGCAGTGAGAACCAGCATTACTTTTCCCCGCTGGCACCTTTGCTGTGGCAGCAAAAGCTGGACGTTTGTCTTTTTTGCTCCGGAGGCTGCCGAAAGCGAAAACAGGTGCTTTTGAGGATGGAGTCCGCAGGAAAGCAGAGAGGGCCAAATTGTCTGGGGCATTTGAAGAGGTTCCAGGAGGCAGTGAGAACCAGCATTACTTTTCCCCGCTGGAACCTTTGCTGTGGCAGCAAAAGCTGGACGTTTCTCTTTTTTGCTCCGGAGGCTGCCAAAAGCGAAAACAGGTGCTTTTGAGGATGGAGTCCGCAGGAAAGCAGAGAGGGCCAAATTGTCTGTGGCATTTGAAAGGGTTCCAGGAGGCAGTGAGAACCAGCATTACTTTTCCCCGCTGGCACCTTTGCTGTGGCAGCAAAAGCTGGACGCTTGTCTTTTTTGCTCCGGAGGCTGCCGAAAGCGAAAACAGGTGCTTTTGAGGATGGAGTCTACAGGAAAGCAGAGAGGACCAAATTGTCTGTGGCATTTGAAAGGGTTCCAGGAGGCAGTGAGAACCAGCATTACTTTTCCCCGCTGGCACCTTTGCTGTGGCAGCAAAAGCTGGACGTTTGTCTTTTTTGCTCCGGAGGCTGCCGAAAGCGAAAACAGGTGCTTTTGAGGATGGAGTCCGCAGGAAAGCAGAGAGGGCCAAATTGTCTGTGGCATTTGAAGGAGTTCCAGGAGGCAGTGAGAACCAGCATTACTTTTCCCTGCTGGCACCTTTGCTGTGGCAGCAAAAGCTGGACGTTTGTCTTTTTTGCTCCGGAGGGCGCCGAAAGCAAAAATAGGTGCTTTTGAGGATGGAGTCCGCAGGAAAGCAGAGAGGGCCAAATTGTCTGTGGCATTTGAAAGGGTTCCAGGAGGCAGTGAGAACCAGCATTACTTTTCCCCGCTGGCACCTTTGCTGTGGCAGCAAAACCTGGACGTTTGTCTTTTTACCACCGGAGGGCGCCGAAAGTGAAAAAAGGCGCTTTTGAGGATAGAGTCCGCAGGAAAGCAGAGAGGGCTTAATTGTCTGGGGCATTTGAAAGGGTTCCAGGAGGCAGTGAGAACCAGCATTACTTTTCCCCGCTGGCACCTTTGCTGTGGCAGCAAAAGCTGGACGTTTGTCTTTTTTGCTCTGGAGGCTGCCGAAAGCGAAAACAGGTGCTTTTGAGGATGGAGTCCGCAGGAAAGCAGAGAGGGCCAAATTGTCTGTGGCATTTGAAGGAGTTCCAGGAGGCAGTGAGAACCAGCATTACTTTTCCCTGCTGGCACCTTTGCTGTGGCAGCAAAAGCTGGACGTTTGTCTTTTTTGCTCTGGAGGGCGCCGAAAGCAAAAATAGGTGCTTTTGAGGATGGAGTCCGCAGGAAAGCAGAGAGGGCCAAATTGTCTGTGGCATTTGAAAGGGTTCCAGGAGGCAGTGAGAACCAGCATTACTTTTCCCCGCTGGCACCTTTGCTGTGGCAGCAAAACCTGGACGTTTGTCTTTTTACTACCGGAGGGCGCCGAAAGTGAAAAAAGGCGCTTTTGAGGATAGAGTCCGCAGGAAAGCAGAGAGGGCTAAATTGTCTGTGGCATTTGAAAGGGTTCCAGGAGGCAGTGAGAACCAGCATTACTTTTCCCCGCTGGCACCTTTGCTGTGGCAGCAAAAGCTGGACGTTTGTCTTTTTTGCTCCGGAGGCTGCCGAAAGCGAAAATAGGTGCTTTTGAGGATGGAGTCCGCAGGAAAGCAGAGAGGGCCAAATTGTCTGTGGCATTTGAAAGAGTTCCAGGAGGCAGTGAGAACCAGCATTACTTTTCCCCGCTGGCACCTTTGCTGTGGCAGCAAAAGCTGGACGTTTGTCTTTTTACCACCGGAGGGCGCCGAAAGTGAAAAAAGGCGCTTTTGAGGATAGAGTCCGCAGGAAAGCAGAGAGGGCTTAATTGTCTGGGGCATTTGAAAGGGTTCCAGGAGGCAGTGAGAACCAGCATTACTTTTCCCCGCTGGCACCTTTGCTGTGGCAGCAAAAGCTGGACGTTTGTCTTTTTTGCTCCGGAGGCTGCCGAAAGCAAAAACAGGTGCTTTTGAGGATGGAGTCCGCAGGAAAGCAGAGAGGGCCAAATTGTCAGGGGCATTTGAAAGGGTTCCAGGAGGCAGTGAGAACCAGCATTACTTTTCCCCGCTGGCACCTTTGCTGTGGCAGCAAAAGCTGGACGTTTGTCTTTTTTGCTCCGGACGCTGCCGAAAGCGAAAACAGGTGCTTTTGAGGATGGAGTCCGCAGGAAAGCAGAGAGGGCCAAATTGTCTGTGGCATTTGAAAGGGTTCCAGGAGGCAGTGAGAACCAGCATCACTTTTCCCCGCTGGCACCTTTGCTGTGGCAGCAAAAGCTGGACGTTTGTCTTTTTTGCTCCGGAGGCTGCCGAAAGCGAAAATAGGTGCTTTTGAGGATGGAGTCCGCAGGAAAGCAGAGAGGGCCAAATTTTTTGTGGCATTTGAAAGAGTTCCAGGAGGCAGTGAGAACCAGCATCACTTTTCCCCGCTGGCACCTTTGCTGTGGCAGCAAAAGCTGGACGTTTGTCTTTTTACCACCGGAGGGCGCCGAAAGTGAAAAAAGGCGCTTTTGAGGATAGAGTCCGCAGGAAAGCAGAGAGGGCTTAATTGTCTGTGGCATTTGAAAGGGTTCCAGGAGGCAGTGAGAACCAGCATTACTTTTCCACGCTGGCACCTTTGCTGTGGCAGCAAAAGCTGGACGTTTGTCTTTTTTGCTCCGGAGGCTGCCGAAAGCGAAAACAGGTGCTTTTGAGGATGGAGTCCGCAGGAAAGCAGAGAGGGCCAAATTGTCTGTGGCATTTGAAAGGGTTCCAGGAGGCAGTGAGAACCAGCATTACTTTTCCCCGCTGGCACCTTTGCTGTGGCAGCAAAAGCTGGACGTTTGTCTTTTTTGCTCCGGAGGTTGCCAAAAGCGAAAACAGGTGCTTTTGAGGATGGAGTCCGCAGGAAAGCAGAGAGGGCCAAATTGTCTGTGGCATTTGAAAGGGTTCCAGGAGGCAGTGAGAACCAGCATTACTTTTCCCCGCTGGCACCTTTGCTGTGGCAGCAAAAGCTGGACGTTTGTATTTTTTGCAATGGAGGCTGCCGAAAGCGAAAACAGGTGCTTTTGAGGATGGAGTCCGCAGGAAAGCAGAGAGGGCCAAATTGTCTGTGGCATTTGAAAGGGTTCCAGGAGGCAGTGAGAACCAGCATTACTTTTCCCCGCTGGCACCTTTGCTGTGGCAGCAAAAGCTGGACGTTTGTCTTTTTTGCTCCGGAGGCTGCCGAAAGCGAAAACAGGTGCTTTTGAGGATGGAGTCCGCAGGAAAGCAGAGAGGGCCAAATTGTCTGGGGCATTTGAAAGGGTTCCAGGAGGCAGTGAGAACCAGCATTACTTTTCCCCGCTGGCACCTTTGCTGTGGCAGCAAAAGCTGGACGTTTGTCTTTTTTGCTCCGGAGGCTGCCGAAAGCGAAAACAGCTGCTTTTGAGGATGGATTCCGCAGGAAAGCAGAGAGGGCCAAATTGTCTGTGGCATTTGAAAGGGTTCCAGGAGGCAGTGAGAACCAGCATTACTTTTCCCCGCTGGCACCTTTGCTGTGGCAGCAAAAGCTGGACGTTTGTCTTTTTTGCTCCGGAGGCTGCCGAAAGCGAAAACAGGTGCTTTTGAGGATGGAGTCCGCAGGAAAGCAGAGAGGGCCAAATTGTCTGGGGCATTTGAAAGGGTTCCAGGAGGCAGTGAGAACCAGCATTACTTTTCCCCGCTGGCACCTTTGCTGTGGCAGCAAAAGCTGGACGTTTGTCTTTTTTGCTCCGGAGGCTGCCGAAAGCGAAAACAGGTGCTTTTGAGGATGGAGTCCACAGGAAAGCAGAGAGGGCCAAATTGTCTGTGGCATTTGAAAGGGTTCCAGGAGGCAGTGAGAACCAGCATCACTTTTCCCCGCTGGCACCTTTGCTGTGGCAGCAAAAGCTGGACGTTTGTCTTTTTTGCTCCGGAGGCTGCCGAAAGCGAAAATAGGTGCTTTTGAGGATGGAGTCCGCAGGAAAGCAGAGAGGGCCAAATTGTCTGTGGCATTTGAAAGAGTTCCAGGAGGCAGTGAGAACCAGCATCACTTTTCCCCGCTGGCACCTTTGCTGTGGCAGCAAAAGCTGGACGTTTGTCCTTTTACCACCGGAGGGCGCCGAAAGTGAAAAAAGGCGCTTTTGAGGATAGAGTCCGCAGGAAAGCAGAGAGGGCTTAATTGTCTGGGGCATTTGAAAGAGTTCCAGGAGGCAGTGAGAACCAGCATTACTTTTCCCCGCTGGCACCTTTGCTGTGGCAGCAAAAGCTGGACGTTTGTCTTTTTTGCTCCGGAGGTTGCCGAAAGCGAAAACAGGTGGTTTTGAGGATGGAGTCCGCAGGAAAGCAGAGAGGGCCAAATTGTCTGTGGCATTTGAAGGAGTTCCAGGAGGCAGTGAGAACCAGCATTACTTTTCCCTGCTGGCACCTTTGCTGTGGCAGCAAAAGCTGGACGTTTGTCTTTTTTGCTCCGGAGGGCGCCGAAAGCAATAATAGGTTCTTTTGAGGATGGAGTCCGCAGGAAAGCAGAGAGGGCCAAATTGTCTGTGGCATTTGAAAGGGTTCCAGGAGGCAGTGAGAACCAGCATTACTTTTCCCCGCTGGCACCTTTGCTGTGGCAGCAAAAGCTGGACGTTTGTCTTTTTTGCTCCGGAGGTTCCTGAAAGCGAAAACAGGTGCTTTTGAGGATGGAGTCCGCAGGAAAGCAGAGAGGGCCAAATTGTCTGGGGCATTTGAACAGGTTCCAGGAGGCAGTGAGAACCAGCATTACTTTTCCCCGCTGGCACCTTTGCTGTGGCAGCAAAAGCTGGACGTTTGTCTTTTTTGCTCCGGAGGCTGCCGAAAGCGAAAACAGGTGCTTTTGAGGATGGAGTCCGCAGGAAAGCAGAGAGGGCCAAATTGTCTGGGGCATTTGAAAGGGTTCCAGGAGGCAGTGAGAACCAGCATTACTTTTCCCCGCTGGCACCTTTGCTGTGGCAGCAAAAGCTGGACGTTTGTCTTTTTTGCTCCGGAGGCTGCCGAAAGCGAAAACAGGTGCTTTTGAGGATGGAGTCCACAGGAAAGCAGAGAGGGCCAAATTGTCCGTGGCATTTGAAAGAGTTCCAGGAGGCAGTGAGAACCAGCATTACTTTTCCCCGCTGGCACCTTTGCTGTGGCAGCAAAAGCTGGACGTTTGTCTTTTTTGCTCCGGACGCTGCCGAAAGCGAAAACAGGTGCTTTTGAGGATGGAGTCCGCAGGAAAGCAGAGAGGGCCAAATTGTCTGTGGCATTTGAAAGGGTTCCAGGAGGCAGTGAGAACCAGCATTACTTTTCCCCGCTGGCACCTTTGCTGTGGCAGCAAAAGCTGGACGTTTGTCTTTTTTGCTCCGGAGGCTGCCGAAAGCGAAAATAGGTGCTTTTGAGGATGGAGTCCGCAGGAAAGCAGAGAGGGCCAAATTGTCTGTGGCATTTGAAAGGGTTCCAGGAGGCAGTGAGAACCAGCATTACTTTTCCCCGCTGGCACCTTTGCTGTGGCAGCAAAAGCTGGACGTTTGTCTTTTTACCACCGGAGGGCGCCGAAAGTGAAAAAAGGCGCTTTTGAGGATAGAGTCCGCAGGAAAGCAGAGAGGGCCAAATTGTCTGTGGCATTTGAAAGGGTTCCAGGAGGCAGTGAGAACCAGCATTACTTTTCCCCGCTGGCACCTTTGCTGTGGCAGCAAAAGCTGGACGTTTGTCTTTTTTGCTCCGGAGGCTGCCGAAAGCGAAAACAGGTGCTTTTGAGGATGGAGTCCACAGGAAAGCAGAGAGGGCCAAATTGTCTGTGGCATTTGAAAGGGTTCCAGGAGGCAGTGAGAACCAGCATTACTTTTCCCCGCTGGCACCTTTGCTGTGGCAGCAAAAGCTGGACGTTTGTCTTTTTTGCTCCGGAGGTTGCCGAAAGCGAAAACAGGTGCTTTTGAGGATGGAGTCCGCAGGAAAGCAGAGAGGGCCAAATTGTCTGTGGCATTTGAAGGAGTTCCAGGAGGCAGTGAGAACCAGCATTACTTTTCCCTGCTGGCACCTTTGCTGTGGCAGCAAAAGCTGGACGTTTGTCTTTTTTGCTCCGGAGGGCGCCGAAAGGGAAAATAGGTTCTTTTGAGGATGGAGTCCGCAGGAAAGCAGAGAGGGCCAAATTGTCTGTGGCATTTGAAAGGGTTCCAGGAGGCAGTGGGAACCAGCATTACTTTTCCCCGCTGGCACCTTTGCTGTGGCAGCAAAAGCTGGACGTTTGTCTTTTTTGCTCCGGAGGTTCCTGAAAGCGAAAACAGGTGCTTTTGAGGATGGAGTCCGCAGGAAAGCAGAGAGGGCCAAATTGTCTGGGGCATTTGAAGAGGTTCCAGGAGGCAGTGAGAACCAGCATTACTTTTCCCCGCTGGCACCTTTGCTGTGGCAGCAAAAGCTGGACGTTTGTCTTTTTTGCTCCGGAGGCTGCCGAAAGCGAAAACAGGTGCTTTTGAGGATGGAGTCCGCAGGAAAGCAGAGAGGGCCAAATTGTCTGTGGCATTTGAAAGGGTTCCAGGAGGCAGTGAGAACCAGCATTACTTTTCCCCGCTGGCACCTTTGCTGTGGCAGCAAAAGCTGGACGTTTGTCTTTTTTGCTCCGGAGGCTGCCGAAAGCGAAAACAGGTGCTTTTGAGGATGGAGTCCACAGGAAAGCAGAGAGGGCCAAATTGTCTGTGGCATTTGAAAGAGTTCCAGGAGGCAGTGAGAACCAGCATTACTTTTCCCCGCTGGCACCTTTGCTGTGGCAGCAAAAGCTGGACGTTTGTCTTTTTACCACCGGAGGGCGCCGAAAGTGAAAAAAGGCGCTTTTGAGGATAGAGTCCGCAGGAAAGCAGAGAGGGCCAAATTGTCTGTGGCATTTGAAAGGGTTCCAGGAGGCAGTGAGAACCAGCATTACTTTTCCCCGCTGGCACCTTTGCTGTGGCAGCAAAAGCTGGACGTTTGTCTTTTTTGCTCCGGAGGCTGCCGAAAGCGAAAACAGCTGCTTTTGAGGATGGAGTCCACAGGAAAGCAGAGAGGGCCAAATTGTCTGTGGCATTTGAAAGGGTTCCAGGAGGCAGTGAGAACCAGCATTACTTTTCCCCGCTGGCACCTTTGCTGTGGCAGCAAAAGCTGGACGTTTGTCTTTTTTGCTCCGGAGGTTGCCGAAAGCGAAAACAGGTGCTTTTGAGGATGGAGTCCGCAGGAAAGCAGAGAGGGCCAAATTGTCTGTGGCATTTGAAGGAGTTCCAGGAGGCAGTGAGAACCAGCATTACTTTTCCCTGCTGGCACCTTTGCTGTGGCAGCAAAAGCTGGACGTTTGTCTTTTTTGCTCCGGAGGGCGCCGAAAGGGAAAATAGGTTCTTTTGAGGATGGAGTCCGCAGGAAAGCAGAGAGGGCCAAATTGTCTGTGGCATTTGAAAGGGTTCCAGGAGGCAGTGGGAACCAGCATTACTTTTCCCCGCTGGCACCTTTGCTGTGGCAGCAAAAGCTGGACGTTTGTCTTTTTTGCTCCGGAGGTTCCTGAAAGCGAAAACAGGTGCTTTTGAGGATGGAGTCCGCAGGAAAGCAGAGAGGGCCAAATTGTCTGGGGCATTTGAAGAGGTTCCAGGAGGCAGTGAGAACCAGCATTACTTTTCCCCGCTGGCACCTTTGCTGTGGCAGCAAAAGCTGGACGTTTGTCTTTTTTGCTCCGGAGGCTGCTGAAAGCGAAAACAGGTGCTTTTGAGGATGGAGTCCGCAGGAAAGCAGAGAGGGCCAAATTGTCTGTGGCATTTGAAAGGGTTCCAGGAGGCAGTGAGAACCAGCATTACTTTTCCCCGCTGGCACCTTTGCTGTGGCAGCAAAAGCTGGACGTTTGTCTTTTTTGCTCCGGAGGCTGCCGAAAGCGAAAACAGGTGCTTTTGAGGATAGAGTCCGCAGGAAAGCAGAGAGGGCCAAATTGTCTGGGGCATTTGAAAGGGTTCCAGGAGGCAGTGAGAACCAGCATTACTTTTCCCCGCTGGCACCTTTGCTGTGGCAGCAAAAGCTGGACGTTTGTCTTTTTTGCTCCGGAGGCTGCCGAAAGCGAAAACAGCTGCTTTTGATGATGGAGTCCACAGGAAAGCAGAGAGGGCCAAATTGTCTGGGGCATTTGAAAGGGTTCCAGGAGGCAGTGAGAACCAGCATTACTTTTCCCCGCTGGCACCTTTGCTGTGGCAGCAAAAGCTGGACGTTTGTCTTTTTTGCTCCGGAGGCTGCCGAAAGCGAAAACAGGTGCTTTTGAGGATGGAGTCCACAGGAAAGCAGAGAGGGCCAAATTGTCTGTGGCATTTGAAAGGGTTCCAGGAGGCAGTGAGAACCAGCATTACTTTTCCCCGCTGGCACCTTTGCTGTGGCAGCAAAAGCTGGACGTTTGTCTTTTTTGCTCCGGAGGTTGCCAAAAGCGAAAACAGGTGCTTTTGAGGATGGAGTCCGCAGGAAAGCAGAGAGGGTCAAATTGTCTGGGGCATTTGAAGAGGTTCCAGGAGGCAGTGAGAACCAGCATTACTTTTCCCCGCTGGCACCTTTGCTGTGGCAGCAAAAGCTGGACGTTTGTCTTTTTTGCTCCGGAGGCTGCCGAAAGCGAAAACAGGTGCTTTTGAGGATGGAGTCCACAGGAAAGCAGAGAGGGCCAAATTGTCTGGGGCATTTGAAAGGGTTCCAGGAGGCAGTGAGAACCAGCATTACTTTTCCCCGCTGGCACCTTTGCTGTGGCAGCAAAAGCTGGACGTTTGTCTTTTTTGCTCCAGAAGGCGCCGAAAGGGAAAATAGGTTCTTTTGAGGATGGAGTCCGCAGGAAAGCAGAGAGGGCCAAATTGTCTGTGGCATTTGAAAGGGTTCCAGGAGGCAGTGAGAACCAGCATTACTTTTCCACGCTGGCACCTTTGCTGTGGCAGCAAAAGCTGGCCGTTTGTCTTTTTTGCTCCGGAGGCTGCCGAAAGTGAAAACAGGTGCTTTTGAGGATGGAGTCCGCAGGAAAGCAGAGAGGGCCAAATTGTCTGTGGCATTTGAAGAGGTTCCAGGAGGCAGTGAGAACCAGCATTACTTTTCCCCGCTGGTACCTTTGCTGTGGCAGCAAAAGCTGGACGTTTGTCTTTTTTGCTCCGGAGGGCGCCGAAAGCAAAAATAGGTTCTTTTGAGGATGGAGTCCGCAGGAAAGCAGAGAGGGCCAAATTGTCTGTGGCATTTGAAAGGGTTCCAGGAGGCAGTGAGAACCAGCATTACTTTTCCCCGCTGGCACCTTTGCTGTGGCAGCAAAAGCTGGACGTTTGTCTTTTTTGCTCCGGAGGCTGCCGAAAGCGAAAACAGGTGCTTTTGAGGATGGAGTCCGCAGGAAAGCAGAGAGGGCCAAATTGTCTGTGGCATTTGAAAGGGTTCCAGGAGGCAGTGAGAACCAGCATTACTTTTCCCCGCTGGCACCTTTGCTGTGGCAGCAAAAGCTGGACGTTTGTCTTTTTTGCTCCGGAGGCTGCCGAAAGCGAAAACAGCTGCTTTTGAGGATGGAGTCCGCAGGAAAGCAGAGAGGAAAAGCATTTGAAAGGGTTCCAGGAGGCAGTGAGAACCAGCATTACTTTTCCCCGCTGGCACCTTTGCTGTGGCAGCAAAAGCTGGACGTTTGTCTTTTTTGCTCCGGAGGGCGCCGAAAGGGAAAATAGGTGCTTTTGAGGATGGAGTCCGCAGGAAAGCAGAGAGGGCCAAATTGTCTGTGGCATTTGAAAGGGTTCCAGGAGGCAGTGAGAACCAGCATTACGTTTCCCCGCTGGCACCTTTGCTGTGGCAGCAAAAGCTGGACGTTTGTCTTTTTTGCTCCGGAGGCTGCCGAAAGCGAAAACAGGTGCTTTTGAGGATGGAGTCCACAGGAAAGCAGAGAGGGCCAAATTGTCTGTGGCATTTGAAAGGGTTCCAGGAGGCAGTGAGAACCAGCATTACTTTTCCCTGCTGGCACCTTTGCTGTGGCAGCAAAAGCTGGACGTTTGTCTTTTTTGCTCCGGAGGCTGCCGAAAGCGAAAACAGGTGCTTTTGAGGATGGAGTCCGCAGGAAAGCAGAGAGGGCCAAATTGTCTGTGGCATTTGAAAGGGTTCCAGGAGGCAGTGAGAACCAGCATTACTTTTCCCCGCTGGCACCTTTGCTGTGGCAGCAAAAGCTGGACGTTTGTCTTTTTTGCTCCGGACGCTGCCGAAAGCGAAAACAGCTGCTTTTGAGGATGGAGTCCGCAGGAAAGCAGAGAGGGCCAAATTGTCTGGGGCATTTGAAAGGGTTCCAGGAGGCAGTGAGAACCAGCATTACTTTTCCCCGCTGGCACCTTTGCTGTGGCAGCAAAAGCTGGACGTTTGTCTTTTTTGCTCCGGAGGTTGCCGAAAGCGAAAAGAGGTGCTTTTGAGGATGGAGTCCGCAGGAAAGCAGAGAGGGCCAAATTGTCTGTGGCATTTGAAGGAGTTCCAGGAGGCAGTGAGAACCAGCATTACTTTTCCCTGCTGGCACCTTTGCTGTGGCAGCAAAAGCTGGACGTTTGTCTTTTTTGCTCCGGAGGGCGCCGAAAGCAAAAATAGGTGCTTTTGAGGATGGAGTCCGCAGGAAAGCAGAGAGGGCCAAATTGTCTGTGGCATTTGAAAGGGTTCCAGGAGGCAGTGAGAACCAGCATTACTTTTCCCCGCTGGCACCTTTGCTGTGGCAGCAAAAGCTGGACGATTGTCTTTTTACCACCGGAGGGCGCCGAAAGTGAAAAAAGGCGCTTTTGAGGATAGAGTCCGCAGGAAAGCAGAGAGGGCCAAATTGTCAGGGGCATTTGAAAGGGTTCCAGGAGGCAGTGAGAACCAGCATTACTTTTCCCCGCTGGCACCTTTGCTGTGGCAGCAAAAGCCGGACGTCGGTCTTTTTTGCTCCGGAGGCTGCCGAAAGCGAAAATAGGTGCTTTTGAGGATGGAGTCCGCAGGAAAGCAGAGAGGGCCAAATTGTCTGTGGCATTTGAAAGGGTTCCAGGAGGCAGTGAGAACCAGCATCACTTTTCCCCGCTGGCACCTTTGCTGTGGCAGCAAAAGCTGGACGTTTGTCTTTTTACCACCGGAGAGCGCCGAAAGTTAAAAAAGGCGCTTTTGAGGATAGAGTCCGCAGGAAAGCAGAGAGGGCTAAATTGTCTGGGGCATTTGAAAGAGTTCCAGGAGGCAGTGAGAACCAGCATTACTTTTCCCCGCTGGCACCTTTGCTGTGGCAGCAAAAGCTGGACGTTTGTCTTTTTTGCTCCGGAGGCTTCCGAAAGCGAAAATAGGTGCTTTTGAGGATGGAGTCCGCAGGAAAGCAGAGAGGGCCAAATTGTCTGTGGCATTTGAAAGAGTTCCAGGAGGCAGTGAGAACCAGCATCACTTTTCCCCGCTGGCACCTTTGCTGTGGCAGCAAAAGCTGGACGTTTGTCTTTTTACCACCGGAGGGCGCCGAAAGTGAAAAAAGGCGCTTTTGAGGATAGAGTCCGCAGGAAAGCAGAGAGGGCTTAATTGTCTGTGGCATTTGAAAGGGTTCCAGGAGGCAGTGAGAACCAGCATTACTTTTCCCCGCTGGCTCCTTTGCTGTGGCAGCAAAAGCTGGACGTTTGTCTTTTTTGCTCCGGAGGTTGCCGAAAGCGAAAACAGGTGCTTTTGAGGATGGAGTCCGCAGGAAAGCAGAGAGGGCCAAATTGTCTGGGGCATTTGAACAGGTTCCAGGAGGCAGTGAGAACCAGCATTACTTTTCCCCGCTGGCACCTTTGCTGTGGCAGCAAAAGCTGGACGTTTGTCTTTTTTGCTCCGGACGCTGCCGAAAGCGAAAACAGGTGCTTTTGAGGATGGAGTCCGCAGGAAAGCAGAGAGGGCCAAATTGTCTGGGGCATTTGAAAGGGTTCCAGGAGGCAGTGAGAACCAGCATTACTTTTCCCCGCTGGCACCTTTGCTGTGGCAGCAAAAGCTGGACGTTTGTCTTTTTTGCTCCGGAGGCTGCCGAAAGCGAAAACAGGTGCTTTTGAGGATGGAGTCCACAGGAAAGCAGAGAGGGCCAAATTGTCTGGGGCATTTGAAAGGGTTCCAGGAGGCAGTGAGAACCAGCATCACTTTTCCCCGCTGGCACCTTTGCTGTGGCAGCAAAAGCTGGACGTTTGTCTTTTTTGCTCCGGAGGCTGCCGAAAGCGAAAACAGGTGCTTTTGAGGATGGAGTCCGCAGGAAAGCAGAGAGGGCCAAATTGTCTGTGGCATTTGAAAGGGTTCCAGGAGGCAGTGAGAACCAGCATTACTTTTCCCCGCTGGCACCTTTGCTGTGGCAGCAAAAGCTGGACGTTTGTCTTTTTTGCTCCGGACGCTGCCGAAAGCGAAAACAGCTGCTTTTGAGGATGGAGTCCGCAGGAAAGCAGAGAGGGCCAAATTGTCTGGGGCATTTGAAAGGGTTCCAGGAGGCAGTGAGAACCAGCATTACTTTTCCCCGCTGGCACCTTTGCTGTGGCAGCAAAAGCTGGACGTTTGTCTTTTTTGCTCCGGAGGTTGCCGAAAGCGAAAAGAGGTGCTTTTGAGGATGGAGTCCGCAGGAAAGCAGAGAGGGCCAAATTGTCTGTGGCATTTGAAGGAGTTCCAGGAGGCAGTGAGAACCAGCATTACTTTTCCCTGCTGGCACCTTTGCTGTGGCAGCAAAAGCTGGACGTTTGTCTTTTTTGCTCCGGAGGGCGCCGAAAGCAAAAATAGGTGCTTTTGAGGATGGAGTCCGCAGGAAAGCAGAGAGGGCCAAATTGTCTGTGGCATTTGAAAGGGTTCCAGGAGGCAGTGAGAACCAGCATTACTTTTCCCCGCTGGCACCTTTGCTGTGGCAGCAAAAGCTGGACGTTTGTCTTTTTTGCTCCGGAGGCTGCCGAAAGCGAAAACAGGTGCTTTTGAGGATATAGTCCACAGGAAAGCAGAGAGGGCCAAATTGTCTGTGGCATTTGAAAGGGTTCCAGGAGGCAGTGAGAACCAGCATTACTTTTCCCCGCTGGCACCTTTGCTGTGGCAGCAAAAGCTGGACGTTTGTCTTTTTTGCTCCGGAGGCTGCCGAAAGCGAAAATAGGTGCTTTTGAGGATGGAGTCCGCAGGAAAGCAGAGAGGGCCAAATTGTCTCTGGCATTTGAAAGAGTTCCAGGAGGCAGTGAGAACCAGCATTACTTTTCCCCGCTGGCACCTTTGCTGTGGCAGCAAAAGCTGGACGATTGTCTTTTTACCACCGGAGGGCGCCGAAAGTGAAAAAAGGCGCTTTTGAGGATAGAGTCCGCAGGAAAGCAGAGAGGGCCAAATTGTCAGGGGCATTTGAAAGGGTTCCAGGAGGCAGTGAGAACCAGCATTACTTTTCCCCGCTGGCACCTTTGCTGTGGCAGCAAAAGCCGGACGTCGGTCTTTTTTGCTCCGGAGGCTGCCGAAAGCGAAAATAGGTGCTTTTGAGGATGGAGTCCGCAGGAAAGCAGAGAGGGCCAAATTGTCTGTGGCATTTGAAAGGGTTCCAGGAGGCAGTGAGAACCAGCATCACTTTTCCCCGCTGGCACCTTTGCTGTGGCAGCAAAAGCTGGACGTTTGTCTTTTTACCACCGGAGGGCGCCGAAAGTTAAAAAAGGCGCTTTTGAGGATAGAGTCCGCAGGAAAGCAGAGAGGGCTAAATTGTCTGGGGCATTTGAAAGAGTTCCAGGAGGCAGTGAGAACCAGCATTACTTTTCCCCGCTGGCACCTTTGCTGTGGCAGCAAAAGCTGGACGTTTGTCTTTTTTGCTCCGGAGGCTTCCGAAAGCGAAAATAGGTGCTTTTGAGGATGGAGTCCGCAGGAAAGCAGAGAGGGCCAAATTGTCTGTGGCATTTGAAAGAGTTCCAGGAGGCAGTGAGAACCAGCATCACTTTTCCCCGCTGGCACCTTTGCTGTGGCAGCAAAAGCTGGACGTTTGTCTTTTTACCACCGGAGGGCGCCGAAAGTGAAAAAAGGCGCTTTTGAGGATAGAGTCCGCAGGAAAGCAGAGAGGGCTTAATTGTCTGTGGCATTTGAAAGGGTTCCAGGAGGCAGTGAGAACCAGCATTACTTTTCCCCGCTGGCTCCTTTGCTGTGGCAGCAAAAGCTGGACGTTTGTCTTTTTTGCTCCGGAGGTTGCCGAAAGCGAAAACAGGTGCTTTTGAGGATGGAGTCCGCAGGAAAGCAGAGAGGGCCAAATTGTCTGGGGCATTTGAACAGGTTCCAGGAGGCAGTGAGAACCAGCATTACTTTTCCCCGCTGGCACCTTTGCTGTGGCAGCAAAAGCTGGACGTTTGTCTTTTTTGCTCCGGACGCTGCCGAAAGCGAAAACAGGTGCTTTTGAGGATGGAGTCCGCAGGAAAGCAGAGAGGGCCAAATTGTCTGGGGCATTTGAAAGGGTTCCAGGAGGCAGTGAGAACCAGCATTACTTTTCCCCGCTGGCACCTTTGCTGTGGCAGCAAAAGCTGGACGTTTGTCTTTTTTGCTCCGGAGGCTGCCGAAAGCGAAAACAGGTGCTTTTGAGGATGGAGTCCACAGGAAAGCAGAGAGGGCCAAATTGTCTGGGGCATTTGAAAGGGTTCCAGGAGGCAGTGAGAACCAGCATCACTTTTCCCCGCTGGCACCTTTGCTGTGGCAGCAAAAGCTGGACGTTTGTCTTTTTTGCTCCGGAGGCTGCCAAAAGCGAAAATAGGTGCTTTTGAGGATGGAGTCCGCAGGAAAGCAGAGAGGGCCAAATTGTCTGTGGCATTTGAAAGAGTTCCAGGAGGCAGTGAGAACCAGCATCACTTTTCCCCGCTGGCACCTTTGCTGTGGCAGCAAAAGCTGGACGTTTGTCTTTTTACCACCGGAGGGCGCCGAAAGTGAAAAAAGGCGCTTTTGAGGATAGAGTCCGCAGGAAAGCAGAGAGGGCTTAATTGTCTGGGGCATTTGAAAGGGTTCCAGGAGGCAGTGAGAACCAGCATTACTTTTCCCCGCTGGCACCTTTGCTGTGGCAGCAAAAGCTGGACGTTTGTCTTTTTTGCTCCGGAGGCTGCCGAAAGCGAAAACAGGTGCTTTTGAGGATGGAGTCCGCAGGAAAGCAGAGAGGGCCAAATTGTCTGGGGCATTTGAAAGGGTTCCAGGAGGCAGTGAGAACCAGCATTACTTTTCCCCGCTGGCACCTTTGCTGTGGCAGCAAAAGCTGGACGTTTGTCTTTTTTGCTCCGGAGGTTGCCAAAAGCGAAAACAGGTGCTTTTGAGGATGGAGTCCGCAGGAAAGCAGAGAGGGCCAAATTGTCTGGGGCATTTGAAGAGGTTCCAGGAGGCAGTGAGAACCAGCATTACTTTTCCCCGCTGGCACCTTTGCTGTGGCAGCAAAAGCTGGACGTTTGTCTTTTTTGCTCCGGAGGCTGCCGAAAGCGAAAACAGGTGCTTTTGAGGATGGAGTCCACAGGAAAGTAGAGAGGGCCAAATTGTCTGTGGCATTTGAAAGGGTTCCAGGAGGCAGTGAGAACCAGCATTACTTTTCCCCGCTGGCACCTTTGCTGTGGCAGCAAAAGCTGGACGTTTGTCTTTTTACCACCGGAGGGCGCCGAAAGTGAAAAAAGGCGCTTTTGAGGATAGAGTCCGCAGGAAAGCAGAGAGGGCTTAATTGTCTGGGGCATTTGAAAGGGTTCCAGGAGGCAGTGAGAACCAGCATTACTTTTCCCCGCTGGCACCTTTGCTGTGGCAGCAAAAGCTGGACGTTTGTCTTTTTTGCTCCGGAGGCTGCCGAAAGCGAAAACAGGTGCTTTTGAGGATGGAGTCCGCAGGAAAGCAGAGAGGGCCAAATTGTCTGGGGCATTTGAAAGGGTTCCAGGAGGCAGTGAGAACCAGCATCACTTTTCCCCGCTGGCACCTTTGCTGTGGCAGCAAAAGCTGGACGTTTGTCTTTTTACCACCGGAGGGCGCCGAAAGTGAAAAAAGGCGCTTTTGAGGATAGAGTCCGCAGGAAAGCAGAGAGGGCTTAATTGTCTGGGGCATTTGAAAGGGTTCCAGGAGGCAGTGAGAACCAGCATTACTTTTCCCCGCTGGCACCTTTGCTGTGGCAGCAAAAGCTGGACGTTTGTCTTTTTTGCTCCGGAGGCTGCCGAAAGCGAAAACAGGTGCTTTTGAGGATGGAGTCCGCAGGAAAGCAGAGAGGGCCAAATTGTCTGGGGCATTTGAAAGGGTTCCAGGAGGCAGTGAGAACCAGCATTACTTTTCCCCGCTGGCACCTTTGCTGTGGCAGCAAAAGCTGGACGTTTGTCTTTTTTGCTCCGGAGGTTGCCAAAAGCGAAAACAGGTGCTTTTGAGGATGGAGTCCGCAGGAAAGCAGAGAGGGCCAAATTGTCTGGGGCATTTGAAGAGGTTCCAGGAGGCAGTGAGAACCAGCATTACTTTTCCCCGCTGGCACCTTTGCTGTGGCAGCAAAAGCTGGACGTTTGTCTTTTTTGCTCCGGAGGCTGCCGAAAGCGAAAACAGGTGCTTTTGAGGATGGAGTCCACAGGAAAGTAGAGAGGGCCAAATTGTCTGTGGCATTTGAAAGGGTTCCAGGAGGCAGTGAGAACCAGCATTACTTTTCCCCGCTGGCACCTTTGCTGTGGCAGCAAAAGCTGGACGTTTGTCTTTTTTGCTCCGGACGCTGCCGAAAGCGAAAACAGGTGCTTTTGAGGATGGAGTCCGCAGGAAAGCAGAGAGGGCCAAATTGTCTGTGGCATTTGAAGGAGTTCCAGGAGGCAGTGAGAACCAGCATTACTTTTCCCTGCTGGCACCTTTGCTGTGGCAGCAAAAGCTGGACGTTTGTCTTTTTTGCTCCGAAGGGCGCCGAAAGCAAAAATAGGTGCTTTTGAGGATGGAGTCCGCAGGAAAGCAGACAGGGCCAAATTGTCTGTGGCATTTGAAAGGGTTCCAGGAGGCAGTGAGAACCAGCATTACTTTTCCCCGCTGGCACCTTTGCTGTGGCAGCAAAAGCTGGACGTTTGTCTTTTTTGCTCCGGAGGTTGCCGAAAGCGAAAACAGGTGCTTTTGAGGATGGAGTCCGCAGGAAAGCAGAGAGGGCCAAATTGTCTGTGGCATTTGAAGAGGTTCCAGGAGGCAGTGAGAACCAGCATTACTTTTCCCCGCTGGCACCTTTGCTGTGGCAGCAAAAGCTGGACGTTTGTCTTTTTTGCTCCGGAGGCTGCCGAAAGCGAAAACAGGTGCTTTTGAGGATGGAGTCCACAGGAAAGCAGAGAGGGCCAAATTGTCTGGGGCATTTGAAAGGGTTCCAGGAGGCAGTGAGAACCAGCATTACTTTTCCCCGCTGGCTCCTTTGCTGTGGCAGCAAAAGCTGGACGTTTGTCTTTTTTGCTCCGGAGGTTGCCGAAAGCGAAAACAGGTGCTTTTGAGGATGGAGTCCGCAGGAAAGCAGAGAGGGCCAAATTGTCTGGGGCATTTGAACAGGTTCCAGGAGGCAGTGAGAACCAGCATTACTTTTCCCCGCTGGCACCTTTGCTGTGGCAGCAAAAGCTGGACGTTTGTCTTTTTTGCTCCGGACGCTGCCGAAAGCGAAAACAGGTGCTTTTGAGGATGGAGTCCGCAGGAAAGCAGAGAGGGCCAAATTGTCTGGGGCATTTGAAAGGGTTCCAGGAGGCAGTGAGAACCAGCATTACTTTTCCCCGCTGGCACCTTTGCTGTGGCAGCAAAAGCTGGACGTTTGTCTTTTTTGCTCCGGAGGCTGCCGAAAGCGAAAACAGGTGCTTTTGAGGATGGAGTCCACAGGAAAGCAGAGAGGGCCAAATTGTCTGTGGCATTTGAAAGGGTTCCAGGAGGCAGTGAGAACCAGCATCACTTTTCCCCGCTGGCACCTTTGCTGTGGCAGCAAAAGCTGGACGTTTGTCTTTTTTGCTCCGGAGGCTGCCGAAAGCGAAAATAGGTGCTTTTGAGGATGGAGTCCGCAGGAAAGCAGAGAGGGCCAAATTGTCTGTGGCATTTGAAAGAGTTCCAGGAGGCAGTGAGAACCAGCATCACTTTTCCCCGCTGGCACCTTTGCTGTGGCAGCAAAAGCTGGACGTTTGTCTTTTTACCACCGGAGGGCGCCGAAAGTGAAAAAAGGCGCTTTTGAGGATAGAGTCCGCAGGAAAGCAGAGAGGGCTTAATTGTCTGGGGCATTTGAAAGGGTTCCAGGAGGCAGTGAGAACCAGCATTACTTTTCCCCGCTGGCACCTTTGCTGTGGCAGCAAAAGCTGGACGTTTGTCTTTTTTGCTCCGGAGGCTGCCGAAAGCGAAAACAGGTGCTTTTGAGGATGGAGTCCACAGGAAAGTAGAGAGGGCCAAATTGTCTGTGGCATTTGAAAGGGTTCCAGGAGGCAGTGAGAACCAGCATTACTTTTCCCCGCTGGCACCTTTGCTGTGGCAGCAAAAGCTGGACGTTTGTCTTTTTTGCTCCGGAGGTTGCCGAAAGCGAAAACAGGTGCTTTTGAGGATGGAGTCCGCAGGAAAGCAGAGAGGGCCAAATTGTCTGTGGCATTTGAAGGAGTTCCAGGAGGCAGTGAGAACCAGCATTACTTTTCCCTGCTGGCACCTTTGCTGTGGCAGCAAAAGCTGGACGTTTGTCTTTTTTGCTCCGAAGGGCGCCGAAAGCAAAAATAGGTGCTTTTGAGGATGGAGTCCGCAGGAAAGCAGACAGGGCCAAATTGTCTGTGGCATTTGAAAGGGTTCCAGGAGGCAGTGAGAACCAGCATTACTTTTCCCCGCTGGCACCTTTGCTGTGGCAGCAAAAGCTGGACGTTTGTCTTTTTTGCTCCGGAGGTTGCCGAAAGCGAAAACAGGTGCTTTTGAGGATGGAGTCCGCAGGAAAGCAGAGAGGGCCAAATTGTCTGTGGCATTTGAAGAGGTTCCAGGAGGCAGTGAGAACCAGCATTACTTTTCCCCGCTGGCACCTTTGCTGTGGCAGCAAAAGCTGGACGTTTGTCTTTTTTGCTCCGGAGGCTGCCGAAAGCGAAAACAGGTGCTTTTGAGGATGGAGTCCACAGGAAAGCAGAGAGGGCCAAATTGTCTGTGGCATTTGAAAGGGTTCCAGGAGGCAGTGAGAACCAGCATTACTTTTCCCCGCTGGCACCTTTGCTGTGGCAGCAAAAGCTGGACGTTTGTCTTTTTTGCTCCGGAGGCTGCCGAAAGCGAAAATAGGTGCTTTTGAGGATGGAGTCCGCAGGAAAGCAGAGAGGGCCAAATTGTCTGTGGCATTTGAAAGAGTTCCAGGAGGCAGTGAGAACCAGCATTACTTTTCCCCGCTGGCACCTTTGCTGTGGCAGCAAAACCTGGACGTTTGTCTTTTTACCACCGGAGGGCGCCGAAAGTGGAAAAAGGCGCTTTTGAGGATAGAGTCCGCAGGAAAGCAGAGAGGGCCAAATTGTCAGGGGCATTTGAAAGGGTTCCAGGAGGCAGTGAGAACCAGCATTACTTTTCCCCGCTGGCACCTTTGCTGTGGCAGCAAAAGCTGGCCGTTTGTCTTTTTTGCTCCGGAGGCTGCCGAAAGCGAAAAACAGGTGCTTTTGAGGATGGAGTCCACAGGAAAGCAGAGAGGGCCAAATTGTCTGGGGCATTTGAAAGGGTTCCAGGAGGCAGTGAGAACCAGCATTACTTTTCCCCGCTGGCACCTTTGCTGTGGCAGCAAAAGCTGGACGTTTGTCTTTTTTGCTCCGGAGGCTGCCGAAAGCGAAAACAGGTGCTTTTGAGGATGGAGTCCGCAGGAAAGCAGAGAGGGCCAAATTGTCTGTGGCATTTGAAAGGGTTCCAGGAGGCAGTGAGAACCAGCATTACTTTTCCCCGCTGGCACCTTTGCTGTGGCAGCAAAAGCTGGCCGTTTGTCTTTTTTGCTCCGGAGGTTGCCAAAAGCGAAAACAGGTGCTTTTGAGGATGGAGTCCGCAGGAAAGCAGAGAGGGCCAAATTGTCTGGGGCATTTGAAAGGGTTCCAGGAGGCAGTGAGAACCAGCATTACTTTTCCCCGCTGGCACCTTTGCTGTGGCAGCAAAAGCTGGACGTTTGTCTTTTTTGCTCCGGAGGCTGCCGAAAGCGAAAACAGGTGCTTTTGAGGATGGAGTCCGCAGGAAAGCAGAGAGGGCCAAATTGTCTGTGGCATTTGAAAGGGTTCCAGGAGGCAGTGAGAACCAGCATTACTTTTCCCGCTGGCACCTTTGCTGTGGCAGCAAAAGCTGGACGTTTGTCTTTTTTGCTCCGGACGCTGCCGAAAGCGAAAACAGGTGCTTTTGAGGATGGAGTCCGCAGGAAAGCAGAGAGGGCCAAATTGTCTGGGGCATTTGAAAGGGTTCCAGGAGGCAGTGAGAACCAGCATTACTTTTCCCCGCTGGCACCTTTGCTGTGGCAGCAAAAGCTGGACGTTTGTCTTTTTTGCTCCGGAGGCTGCCGAAAGCGAAAATAGGTGCTTTTGAGGATAGAGTCCGCAGGAAAGCAGAGAGGGCTTAATTGTCTGGGGCATTTGAAAGGGTTCCAGGAGGCAGTGAGAACCAGCATTACTTTTCCCCGCTGGCACCTTTGCTGTGGCAGCAAAAGCTGGACGTTTGTCTTTTTTGCTCCGGAGGCTGCCGAAAGCGAAAACAGGTGCTTTTGAGGATGGAGTCCGCAGGAAAGCAGAGAGGGGCCAAATTGTCTGTGGCATTTGAACAGGTTCCAGGAGGCAGTGAGAACCAGCATTACTTTTCCCCGCTGGCACCTTTGCTGTGGCAGCAAAAGCTGGACGTTTGTCTTTTTTGCTCCGGACGCTGCCGAAAGCGAAAACAGGTGCTTTTGAGGATGGAGTCCGCAGGAAAGCAGAGAGGGCCAAATTGTCTGGGGCATTTGAAAGGGTTCCAGAAGGCAGTGAGAACCAGCATTACTTTTCCCCGCTGGCACCTTTGCTGTGGCAGCAAAAGCTGGACGTTTGTCTTTTTTGCTCCGGAGGCTGCCGAAAGCGAAAACAGGTGCTTTTGAGGATGGAGTCCACAGGAAAGCAGAGAGGGCCAAATTGTCTGTGGCATTTGAAAGGGTTCCAGGAGGCAGTGAGAACCAGCATCACTTTTCCCCGCTGGCACCTTTGCTGTGGCAGCAAAAGCTGGACGTTTGTCTTTTTTGCTCCGGAGGCTGCCGAAAGCGAAAATAGGTGCTTTTGAGGATGGAGTCCGCAGGAAAGCAGAGAGGGCCAAATTGTCTGTGGCATTTGAAAGAGTTCCAGGAGGCAGTGAGAACCAGCATCACTTTTCCCCGCTGGCACCTTTGCTGTGGCAGCAAAAGCTGGACGTTTGTCTTTTTACCACCGGAGGGCGCCGAAAGTGAAAAAAGGCGCTTTTGAGGATAGAGTCCGTAGGAAAGCAGAGAGGGCTTAATTGTCTGGGGCATTTGAAAGGGTTCCAGGAGGCAGTGAGAACCAGCATTACTTTTCCCCGCTGGCACCTTTGCTGTGGCAGCAAAAGCTGGACGTTTGTCTTTTTTGCTCCGGAGGCTGCCGAAAGCGAAAACAGGTGCTTTTGAGGATGGAGTCCGCAGGAAAGCAGAGAGGGCCAAATTGTCTGGGGCATTTGAAGAGGTTCCAGGAGGCAGTGAGAACCAGCATTACTTTTCCCCGCTGGCACCTTTGCTGTGGCAGCAAAAGCTGGACGTTTGTCTTTTTTGCTCCGGAGGTTGCCAAAAGCGAAAACAGGTGCTTTTGAGGATGGAGTCCGCAGGAAAGCAGAGAGGGCCAAATTGTCTGTGGCATTTGAAAGGGTTCCAGGAGGCAGTGAGAACCAGCATTACTTTTCCCCGCTGGCACCTTTGCTGTGGCAGCAAAAGCTGGACGTTTGTCTTTTTTGCTCCGGAGGCTGCCGAAAGCGAAAACAGGTGCTTTTGAGGATGGAGTCTACAGGAAAGCAGAGAGGACCAAATTGTCTGTGGCATTTGAAAGGGTTCCAGGAGGCAGTGAGAACCAGCATTACTTTTCCCCGCTGGCACCTTTGCTGTGGCAGCAAAAGCTGGACGTTTGTCTTTTTTGCTCCGGAGGTTGCCGAAAGCGAAAACAGGTGCTTTTGAGGATGGAGTCCGCAGGAAAGCAGAGAGGGCCAAATTGTCTGTGGCATTTGAAGGAGTTCCAGGAGGCAGTGAGAACCAGCATTACTTTTCCCCGCTGGCACCTTTGCTGTGGCAGCAAAAGCTGGACGTTTGTCTTTTTTTCTCCGGAGGGCGCCGAAAGCAAAAATAGGTGCTTTTGAGGATGGAGTCCGCAGGAAAGCAGAGAGGGCCAAATTGTCTGTGGCATTTGAAAGGGTTCCAGGAGGCAGTGAGAACCAGCATTACTTTTCCCCGCTGGCACCTTTGCTGTGGCAGCAAAAGCTGGACGTTTGTCTTTTTGCTCCGGAGGCTGCCGAAAGCGAAAACAGGTGCTTTTGAGGATGGAGTCCGCAGGAAAGCAGAGAGGGCCAAATTGTCTGTGGCATTTGAAAGGGTTCCAGGAGGCAGTGAGAACCAGCATTACTTTTCCCCGCTGGCACCTTTGCTGTGGCAGCAAAAGCTGGACGTTTGTCTTTTTTGCTCCGGAGGCTGCCGAAAGCGAAAACAGGTGCTTTTGAGGATGGAGTCCACAGGAAAGCAGAGAGGGCCAAATTGTCTGTGGCATTTGAAAGGGTTCCAGGAGGCAGTGAGAACCAGCATTACTTTTCCCCGCTGGCACCTTTGCTGTGGCAGCAAAAGCTGGACGTTTGTCTTTTTTGCTCCGGAGGCTGCCGAAAGCGAAAATAGGTGCTTTTGAGGATAGAGTCCGCAGGAAAGCAGAGAGGGCTTAATTGTCTGGGGCATTTGAAAGGGTTCCAGGAGGCAGTGAGAACCAGCATTACTTTTCCCCGCTGGCACCTTTGCTGTGGCAGCAAAAGCTGGACGTTTGTCTTTTTTGCTCCGGAGGCTGCCGAAAGCGAAAACAGGTGCTTTTGAGGATGGAGTCCGCAGGAAAGCAGAGAGGGCCAAATTGTCTGTGGCATTTGAAAGGGTTCCAGGAGGCAGTGAGAACCAGCATTACTTTTCCCCGCTGGCACCTTTGCTGTGGCAGCAAAAGCTGGACGTTTGTCTTTTTTGCTCCGGAGGCTGCCGAAAGCGAAAACAGGTGCTTTTGAGGATGGAGTCCGCAGGAAAGCAGAGAGGGCCAAATTGTCTGTGGCATTTGAAAGGGTTCCAGGAGGCAGTGAGAACCAGCATTACTTTTCCCCGCTGGCACCTTTGCTGTGGCAGCAAAAGCTGGACGTTTGTCTTTTTTGCTCCGGAGGCTGCCGAAAGCGAAAACAGGTGCTTTTGAGGATGGAGTCCACAGGAAAGCAGAGAGGGCCAAATTGTCTGTGGCATTTGAAAGGGTTCCAGGAGGCAGTGAGAACCAGCATTACTTTTCCCCGCTGGCACCTTTGCTGTGGCAGCAAAAGCTGGACGTTTGTCTTTTTTGCTCCGGAGGC